>NC_143070.1:33097333-33247500 GCF_052426305.1 Pelodiscus sinensis
TCTCCGGAAAAACTATTCTGCTCCCGTGCGGGCAAAAGTCTTTTTCCGAAAAACTTTTGCGCAAAAGGGCCAGTGTAGACAGCAGAGATTTGTTTCCCTCAAAAAAGCCCCGATCGCGAAAATGGCAATCGGGGCTTTTTTGTGGAAAAGCGCGTCTAGATTGGCACAGACGCTTTTCTGCAAAAAGTGCTTTTGCGGAAAAGCGTCCTGCCAATCTAGACGCGCTTTTCCGAAAATGCTTTTAACGGAAAACTTTTCCATTAAAAGCATTTCCGGAAAATCATGCCAGTGTCTCTGTTCTATGGGCTGGTGGAGTCCGTTCTTGCTGCTATGGGGGCACAAGATCGGAGGGAACCCCGACACATCATCACAGTCACCAACGTAGCGTAAGCAGAGGAAAGGGGCGAGGGGGCGTGAGAGGAGGAAACATTCTAAGTCAGTACACCCAGCAGAAGCTGCAGGGATGGACCAGCTGGGGGAACAACCACTGGCCCCCCCACTCTCTGCTGGTGGGCAGGCAACGGGAGCAGGGATCTGGTAGCAGCAGGTCCCACGAGCGCCGACGGGGAGGGAGACAGAAACTACAGGACAATTTACCCATTTTTAAGAACAAGCCAGGACCCTGCAGCTGGGCTTAAATCCAGCCCTGGCCCTTTAGCTGGGATGTCAGCTCCCTCACTAGAGTGCTAGGCAGGAGGCAAAACAGCTCTCCCAGGCAGCTCCCAAACACTGAATCTCACCCCTTGGGCAGCACCTACCTCTCCGGTAGGGAAGAGGCGCCTTCTCTCCAGGCACTGGCCACCCACGCAACCCTGGGAAGTGGGTCCTGACACTCCCCACCCTGGCAGGGGGGGGAAATCCTCTGTCCCCTCTTCTGTATTTTTGCAAATATCTCCCCAGCCTCCCCGACCGGGGTATTTTTTTTTTTGTTTCCTGGCAAGGCCTGTTCTTAACCCTGCTGCCTGTCCCAATTTTGCCCTTTGGCCCTGCAGCCAGTTGTGGGCTCTCCCCACCCCTACGGGTCAGTTTGGCCCCTGCACAACTTTTGCCGCCCCGGCAATTTCATGCATCATCTTCCCTCCGCAAATGAAGCTGGAAGGGGGGGGGGGGGAGAGGAGAATTGGGACAAGGGCTGCACACACGAATCCAAGTGAGAAGGGGAAACTATTGTGACCCCCCCCCTCAGTGAGGTGGCCCCCACCTCCCCTCATTCCCCAGGGAGCGGCAGGGGTGCCTAGAAAGCCAGGGCAGGCTCCCCAGTATTGGAGGGGTCCCAGAGCGTCAGGGCCCGGATCCAGGCAGGCAAAGGGCCGTGTCCGGCCCGCGGGCCGTAGGTTCCCGGCCCCCGCCTGCCAGCGGGGGCCAGGGCGCTGGGCGCATGCGCCGAACGGGGATTCTCCGGCCCTAGAGCCAGGCGGGTTGGCAGGGCCCCCCGCCCCGCACGCACCTGGGCTGCAGCGGCCCCAGCAGCTGGTCTCAAGGTTCGCTCCGGGCAGCGCGCGGCGCAGGCGCAGTGGCCGCGACTGAGGCCGCTGCCCGCACTCTGCGGATCACGTGCCCGCGCGCCGTTCCAAAGGGGCGGGGAGAGCGCGGCTACTGCGCATGCGTTCCACAGGCGGGGGAGCCCCGGCTGCCTCCTCAAGGGGCGAATTCTGAGGGGGCCGAGGCTCACTGCGCCGCTACTTCCGCTTCCGGGAAGGGAGGGGGGAGCAGAACGCGGGGGCGGGCGGGGCTCCTGGCCCCAGCCTGGCTGCGCGCGGCGCCTGTTGGCGCTTTGGGGATAACGGCTCCAACTGCCGCGCGCGGGGGAGTAACGGTCGGGAGGCGCGTGGGGGCGGGGCGGTCGCTCCCTGATGCTCGCGCCTGGCTGGGGGGAGGGGGAGATTGGCGCGGCTGGGGGGCTGAGGGGCCCAGAGATTGGGGGGGGCCTGGCTGGGGGGCTGAGGGGCCCAGAGATTGGGGGGGCCTGGCTGGGGCAGGGGCTGAGGGGCCCAGAGATTGGGGGGGCCTGGCTGGGGGGCTGAGGGGCCCAGAGATGGGGGGGGCTCTGGTTGGGGCAGGGGCCTGAGGGGCCCAGAGATTGGGGGGGGGGCCTGGCTGGGGCAGGGGGCTGAGGGGCCCCGAGATTGGGGGGGGCCTGGCTGGGGCAGGGGGCTGAGGGGCCCAGAGATTGGGGGGGGGGGCCTGGCTGGGGCAGGGGGCTGAGGGGCCCAGAGATTGGGGGGGGGCGGCTCTGGCTGGGGCAGGGGGCTGAGGGGCCCAGAGATTGGGGGGGGGCCTGGCTGGGGCTGAGGGGCCTGGCTGGGGCTGAGGGGCCCAGAGATTGGGGGGGGGGGCCTGGCTGGGGTAGGGGGCTGAGGGGCCCAGAGATTGGGGGGGGGCCTGGCTGGGGCAGGGGGCTGAGGGGCCCAGAGATTGGGGGGGGGCCTGGCTGGGGCAGGGGGCTGAGGGGCCCCGAGATTGGGGGGGCCTGGCTGGGGCAGGGGGCTGAGGGGCCCCGAGATTGGGGGGGGGGCTCTGGCTGGGGCAGGGGGCTGAGGGGCCCAGAGATTGGGGGGGGGCGGCTCTGGCTGGGGCAGGGGGCTGAGGGGCCCAGAGATTGGGGGGGGGCCTGGCTGGGGCTGAGGGGCCTGGCTGGGGCTGAGGGGCCCAGAGATTGGGGGGTGGGGGGCATGGCTGGGGTAGGGGGCTGAGGGGCCCAGAGATTGGGGGGGGTCTGGCTGGGGCAGGGGGCTGAGGGGCCCAGAGATTGGGGGGGGGCCTGGCTGGGGCAGGGGGCTGAGGGGCCCAGAGATTGGGGGGGGGGCTCTGGCTGGGGCAGGGGGCTGAGGGGCCCAGAGATTGGGGGGGGGCGGCTCTGGCTGGGGCAGGGGGCTGAGGGGCCCAGAGATTGGGGGGGCTCTGGCTGGGGCAGGGGGCTGAGGGGCCCAGAGATTGGGGGGGGGGCCTGGCTGGGGCAGGGGGCTGAGGGGCCCAGAGATTGGGGGGTGGGGGGCCTGGCTGGGGCAGGGGGCTGAGGGGCCCAGAGATTGGGGGGTGGGGGGCCTGGCTGGGGCAGGGGGCTGAGGGGCCCAGAGATTGGGGGGGGGGGCCTGGCTGGGGCAGGGGGCTGAGGGGCCCAGAGATTGGGGAGTGGGGGCCTGGCTGGGGCAGGGGGCTGAGGGGCCCAGAGATTGGGGAGTGGGGGGCCTGGCTGGGGCAGGGGGCTGAGGGGCCCCGAGATTGGGGAGTGGGGGGCCTGGCTGGGGCTGAGGGGCCTGGCTGGGGCTGAGGGGCCCAGAGATTGGGGGGTGGGGGGCCTGGCTGGGGTAGGGGCTGAGGGGCCCAGAGATTGGGGGGGGCCTGGCTGGGGCAGGGGGCTGAGGGGCCCAGAGATTGGGGGGGGGGCTCTGACTGGGGCAGGGGGCTGAGGGGCCCAGAGATTGGGGGGGGGCGGCTCTGGCTGGGGCAGGGGGCTGAGGGGCCCAGAGATTGGGGGGGGGGCTCTGGCTGGGGCAGGGGGCTGAGGGGCCCAGAGATTGGGGGGGGGGGGCCTGGCTGGGGCAGGGGGCTGAGGGGCCCAGAGATTGGGGGGTGGGGGGCCTGGCTGGGGCAGGGGGCTGAGGGGCCCAGAGATTGGGGGGTGGGGGGCCTGGCTGGGGCAGGGGGCTGAGGGGCCCAGAGATTGGGGGGTGGGGGGCCTGGCTGGGGCAGGGGGCTGAGGGGCCCAGAGATTGGGGGGTGGGGGGCCTGGCTGGGGCAGGGGGCTGAGGGGCCCAGAGATTGGGGGGTGGGGGGGCTGGCTGGGGCAGGGGGCTGAGGGGCCCAGAGATTGGGGGGGGGGGCTGGCTGGGGCAGGGGGCTGAGGGGCCCAGAGATTGGGGGGGGGGGCCTGGCTGGGGCAGGGGGCTGAGGGGCCCAGAGATTGGGGGGTGGGGGGCCTGGCTGGGGCAGGGGGCTGAGGGGCCCAGAGATTGGGGGGGTGGGGGGCCTGGCTGGGGCAGGGGGCTGAGGGGCCCAGAGATTGGGGGGGCTCTGGCTGGGGCAGAGGCTGAGGGGCCCAGAGATTGGGGGGGACTCTGGCTGGGGCCAGGGGCTGAGGGGCCCAGAGGATGGGGGGGGTCGGGCAGGGGCTGAGGGGGCCAGAGATTGGGGGGCGTCTGGCTGGGGCAGGGGGTTGAGGGGCCCAGAGATGGGGGGGGAGGGTCTGGCTGGGGCAGGGGGGCTGAGGGGCCTAGAGATGGGGGGGAGGGTCTGGCTGGGGCAGGGGGGCTGAGGGGCCTAGAGATGGGGGGGAGGGTCTGGCTGGGGCAGGGGGGCTGAGGGGCCCAGAGATGGGGGGGAGGGTCTGGCTGGGGCAGGGGGGCTGAGGGGCCCAGAGATGGGGGGGAGGGTCTGGCTGGGGCAGGGGGGCTGAGGGGCCCAGAGATGGGGGGGAGGGTCTGGCTGGGGCAGGGGGGCTGAGGGGCCATGGGGAGGCCCTGGTGGGTAAAGCCTTTGGGGGTTGATTTGGTTTTTAATTTTGATTTTTTTTGTGTCCTCAGTGCTGGTGCCTCAGGCCCCCACCCCCGACCTGCCCCCCCCCCATTGCTGAGCTCAGGACAGTGACACGGCCCCGGTCCCCAGCCCAGAGGCAGCCATGGCTGCAGAGAGCCCCGTGGAAAGTGTCCGGGAGGAAGCGCCGCGTCCCGTCTGCCTGGAGGATTTCACAGCCCCTGTCACTCTGGAGTGTGGGCACAATTCCTGCCAGGCCCCCCTCAGCCCTCAGGGCAGAGACACTGAGCAGCAGGGACCCCTCCGGCCCAACCGGCAGCTGGTAAACATGGTGGAACTAGCCAAACCCCTGAGTCTCCAGGCAGCAAAGAGAGCAAGATGGGACGGGGTGTGCGGGGAGCACCAGGAGGCTCTGAAGCTGTTCTGTGAAGAGGATCAAACTCCCATCTGTGTGGTGCGTGACAGATCCCAGGCTGACATGTTGGTGCCAATACAGGAAGCTGCTCAGGACTACAAGGTTGTATCTACACTCGCGGCTTCTTGCGCAAGTACAGCCGTTCTTGCGCAAGAATCTGCAGAGCGTCCACGCTGCCCGCCTGCTCTTGTGCAAGGAAATTTACAGTACGGCGTGGTAAGAGGGGGCTCTTTGCGGAAGAGCTACACTCGTTTTTGACAGGTGTAAGCCCTCTTGTGCAGGAGCTCTTGCGCAAGAGGGCAGTGTGGACGCGCGGCAGGGATTTCTTGCGCAAGGAAGCCCTATGGCTACTATGGCCATCAGAGCTTTCTTGCGCACGAGAGCGTGCACGCTGCCATGGGAGATCTTGCGCAAAAGCACAGCTCGCACATGGCATTTTGGACGTTTTCTTGCACAAGACTTCTTGCACAAGAACACTTGCACAAGATGTTCTTGCTCAAGAAGCCGGGAGTGTAGACATAGCCCAAGGTACAGAGTTGCTGTCCAGTGTAATGGGAAATAACATTGGGTTTTAATTACGGGATAATTTCACTGACTGTGAGCTGTGACACGGCTCTGTAAAGCCTTCATGGTACAATAGATGCTGTAAAAAGTAAATGCTCTGGCTCTGGGGCAACTCGCATCAATCTTTACAGATACCTGATGTGGGAAACGTTTCTCTGAATCTTGAAATCCAGCCTTCCCTGGTGGCAGGAGAGGTTTTAACCTAAGGGAAGGTGTTAATCAGAGATGTTTAGATCAATGTTTCTCAACCAGGGTATGTCTACATTACCCCCGCTAGTTCGAACTAGCGGGGTAGTGTAGACATACCCCCAGTGATATGAGTACACTTAGGAATATTTGAGAGAAGTCTTGGGGGATACAGCAACACAACAAAAATTTGGAGAAAATTGAGCTTTTATTTTAAGTTTTAAAGCGCTTTATTGTTTTTGTACTTCTTACACCCAAAAACTTCATCACCTGCCCTGCTACAATTAAGTTATGTGTTGCAATGGTACTAAAAAAATTGTGTCTGTAACCTGTAGGTGCTGGGGGTACTTATATGTATGTTGGAAAAAGGTGTACTTTATTTAAAAAAAAGGGTTGAGAAGGGATTGGATCACAGGAGCTGCAGACCAGTCTATGGGACTGGTGTCAAAGTCAGACACAGGACTCACCGATTTGTTAGACCGCTGTGTTTATTAGTAAAGCGGCTCTGCTAATGCACCCAGTAAATGTGAGTCCCATACAAGGCTCAAAACCCCGTGATTTATACAGACAAAAGAAAGCGAAATTAACAAGATTATAAAAGGTGGCAAAAGTTCACATGATTCCTATGAGACTAGTCACGTATCTTCATTTCCATATCAACCCTCAGCAGTCTCCTGTCTGGTTATCTCGATTATTTTCTAACACCTAATGTTCCTTTTCCTGTTCTCCCGGCCGCACCTGGCTCCACTCTGATCCATCCTGCATACCAACAAACAACATTCACATAATCTTCTCTTTCCTCTTCAGAGACAAACAGTATTTCTTCGACTTATTCTATTATTACAGTATAATTCATCTTTCTCTTCCAATATAATTCTTTCTGCTTTCACACTGGAGAAGAGGGGGTTACAAGCTGTTACTGATTGGCTGAGAAGTGGTAGTAATCTGTCATTTGCCTTATAGACTCACAATAGAATCGGGGCCCTGCACAACACCCAGCAAGGGACAGTCCCTGGCCTGAGCAGGTCACAGTCTAGTTAGACAAATGGTGGGAAGGGAAAGTGAGGCAGCAAGTTCCCTCGTGGTCACCAAGCACGTCAGAGTATAACCCTGAACCCTGCTCTCTCCAGACTCGGTCCAAGGCTACACTAACCACTAGGCTGCATTCCTCCCTCCCCTCAGCATTACTGAACAGTGATGCTGTGTGGCCCTATAGGAGGGAAAGATGCTTTGCTACGGGCCCCAGACCCAATAGGGAGAGGGGATTTCCCCCAGAGATGCTGAACTCCTGGGCTGCTCCATGAGGGGTTAAACTCAGATGCTGCAGCCAGCACTAGAGGAGGTTGCTGGCCTGGATGCTGTGTGTGGCTTTTGAGTACCTTGAGTCCCCACAGCACCGCTCCAGGTAGCGCAGGGCCATGCCAGGCACCACTGGGATTCGACTGGGTTGTAGCCAGAGTTCAAACTGGTTAACTCACGAGCTAATGCTTATTGGTGCCAGTTACCGCTTAAACTCCTCACTGCCCTCGGCAGTGTCCGCTTGCTCCCGGCAGCTAACCATCAGTTTGCAGCTGCTGAGAGTCCTCACCTGCCGGCAGTTCTTGTGGCCACTCCTGAGAGATCCCTGTCCCCAGGAGAGCCCATGTCCATTACCGGTCTTGCCTGTCAGCAGGTTAAAAAATACTGTCACTGAGAAAATTATAACTGTTACATAATTACTATTTTTAACCCTTTTTACCTCCCACATCCCCACTTGAATCATTCTTTACGAAGGGGCCACCACCAATCTGTCCCTCACCCATCTGCAGCCTCCTCCTGTCTCTTTTGCAATGGACAAAGCCGCATCCAGGGCTGAGTCCCTGCCAGACAGGAACAGAGCTTCACAAAACGGACTGTGCAGCTTCAAGGCGGACAAACGGGCTCCCGACATCTCATGGGGTTTGCTCGGGTGTTTTTCTGTTTCTTTAGGGAAAACGTTTGAAGACTCGGAGATAAGAGAGAGAAAAGCTGCCGGGAAGGAAAGCGGCAGCAGGAAGGAAAAGCCAGGAGTGGCTGGTAGGTGTCTGTGGCTATAGACCGGCAGGGGGCGGGCTGTGTTAGGAGGCAGACTTTCCCACCAAGCGGCGCGAGGTTTCCATTTTCAGACTGGCCCCGCTCTGGCGGCTTTATAAGGGCCAAGTTGCCTCAGCCTTAGGGCTGCCCACCCTCATGGCAGCAACACCCGGGTCCCTCTGCTCTGCCCTCTGACAAGGAAGGACAATCCCAGCAGTGCCTCTAGGAGTGGGAAGAAGGAGATTTTACCATCCTCACCCCCCCCCCCCACACACACACTGTAGCATCTACAGTCTGCGACTCCCCTTCACCCACTTGTCCAGGGCAGGGCCTGTGGGATGCTCCAGGGCTCCTCCCCAAGCCCCCTAAATTAGCCTGAGGGTAGAAGGTCCTGCCCCTACCACTACCTAGTCCTCAGGAGAAAAAGGGCCTAGTATTCGGGTTATTCTTACCATTTTAACACACTGAGCCACAGGGTTGATTTGGTGCATCTGGGCTTCAAGCCTCTGTGCTGCCAGTGTCACCAGCACATTATAATCTACGTCGGGTTATCTCCCCATTTCTCCCTCTGCTTGAGGGACCCTGGCAAGGGCAGATGGGTAAGAAAGGAGGATGGATTTTTGAGGAGATAAAATTGAAGGAGCATTTTAACTGCTCCCTTCCTCACTGTTCTCTAGGCTGGGACTCCAGCTTTATAAATTTGCAGATGACACCAAACTGGGTGGGGTTGCAACTTCTTTGGAGGATAGGGACATAATTCAAAATGACCTTAGCAAGTTAGAGAAATGGTCAGAGGTAAACAGGATGAGGTTTAATAAAGAGAAATGCAAAGTGCTCCACTTAGGAAGGAACAATCAGTTCCATACATACAAGATGGGAAGCGACTGTCTAGGAAGGAGCATGGCGGAAAGGGATCTAGGGGTCCTAGTGGACCACAAGTTGAATATGAGTCAACAGTGTGATGCTGTTGCAAAAAAAGCAAATATGATTCTAGGTTGTATCAACAGGTGTGTTGTAAGCAAAACTCGTGAAGTCATTCTGCCGCTCTACTCTGCACTAGTTAGGCCTCAGCTGGAGTACTGTGTCCAGTTCTGGGCGCCACATTTCAAGAAAGATGTGGAGAAATTGGAAAGGGTCCAGAGAAGAGCAACGAGAATGATTAAAGGTCTAGAGAACATGACCTATGAAGCCAGGCTTCATGAACTGGGCTTGTTTAGTTTGGAAAAAAGAAGATTAAGGGGGGACATGATAGCGGTTTTCAAATATCTAAAAGAGTGTCACAAGGAGGAAGGAGAAAATTTGTTCCTCTTGGTTTCTGAGGACAGGACAAGGAGTAATGGACTTAAAGTGCAGCAGGGGAGGTTTAGATTGGACATTAGGAAAAAATTCCTAACTGTCAGGGTGGTCAAATATTGGAATAAATTGCCAAGGGAGGTGGTGGAATCTCCCTCTCTGGAGATATTTAAGAACAGGTTAGATAGACATCTGTCAGGGATGGTGTAGACGGAGCTTGGTCCTGCCTTGAGGGCGGGGGGCTGGACTCGATGACCTCTCGAGGTCCCTTCCAGTCCTATGATTCTATGATATTGCTGTGCTTCATTTGCATCATTAATGAGGCTCTGTTTTTGCAAGAGAAGCTTTTGCACAAAGGAGCTGTCTACACGGCTTCTTTTTGCACAAAACCCTCCTCTTGCGCAAGAGCCGTTCTTCCTGGAAAAAATGCTGGGGCAGCTTTTTAGTTTTCCCCAGCCAAGACCCTGAGCTGAGATCCCTGCCCTGCCCCCCTCTGAGCAGCAGTCAGATACTAAACCTCTTCAGGTCCAAGGAGAGTGCAGGACCCAGATTCTTGGGATACCCCTTTGGGAAGAGGTAAGTCCCATTTAGCAATGAAATTTATGTCTATCAGTCTATTTCATAAAGCAGGGGGAGTGAAACAGCAGGGAACCTTTTCAGGCTCGAAAGCAGAAAATAAATAACTTTACCCCTTTCTTTCTGAAGTGGCGGAACCTGCTTTACTGGTCGTCTCCTTCCTTGGCTGTGTTGATTACAAAAGTTCTCTGTGTCATCTCACTAAAACAAAAACAGAAAAAAACCCCCAAGTTCCCATGAACAAACTATCTGGCGTAGCCCAGCAGCAACTGCACCCAGAGATGGAACTTGGGCTGTGAGATAGGACTGGTCACATCGTATCCCAAATTCATTGGGATTTCCCTGCTCACGCTCAGACCTGGGACACTTTCTCCTGCAGCCCTCAGGACCACAGAAATCACTGGATTCCTGTGCACGAAGAGCCCAGGCCGCTGTGGGGAGTGACCCTGGGGGAGGTGCCGCAGTACAACGGGAGAGGATAAAACTCTCCATGGCAGGGACAGATTCCTGTGTCTAGGGTGGAGGGTGATGGGGAAGGAGGGAATTCTCCCATCCCGCTCCAGTGGCACTGGAGGGAAAACACGTTTCACTGTCCGAGCATGTAGTGGATGAACAATAAAGGCTTTTCAGTATGGCCTGGAGTCAGGTGAGTGTCTAGGAAGCAGCCAGTCCAACCCCAGAGGGCACACAGGCTGTGTCTACACTGGCACCTTTTTCCGGAAATGCTTAAAACGGAACAGTTTTCCGTTATAAGTATTTCCGGAAAAAGTGCGTCTACATTGGCAGGATGCTTTTCTGGAAAAGCCCTTTTTCCGAAAAAGTGTCCGTGGCCAATGTAGACATGCTTTTCCGGAAAAAAAGCCCCGATCGTCATTTTCGCGATCGGGGCTTTTTTGCGGAAAAGACTACTGTGCTGTCTACACTGGCCCTTTTCCGGAACAGTTTTCCAGAAAAAGGACTTTTGCCTGAGCGGGAGCAGCATAGTTTTTCCGGAAAAGCAGCTGATTTCTTACAGTAAATCGTCACTGCTTTTCCAGAAATTCAAGGGGCCAGTGTAGACAGCTCGCAGCTTATTCCGGAAAAGCGGCTGATTTTCCGGAATAAGCGGCCCAGTGTAGACACAGCCTCAGAGACTAGCCATCACTCTCTAATGGGGGGAGCAGGACACTCCAGCTGCTCAGGGGCAGGTTACACTAGCAAATCTGGTGGAGGGTCCCAAGGATGTGCTGGCCAATCCCCACCAGATTTCCTGCCACAGAGAGACCCTATGAGGCAGAGGCTGCAGAAGCAGAGGTGGGGTCTCTGGGCCTCCCACAAAAGGCCCTGTGGGAATCGCCCCTCTCCTTGGGGCTGTCAGACTGCAGGAGGGCAGGGCGAAGGCAGAGAGGCAGTGAATGGTCAGAGGCAGCATCTCCCCTCCACAGCTGTCCCTGCCTTCGTATCCCCTGTTCCTCAAACACTCAGCCCCAGCACCCAGCTCCACCAGCTGCAGCTGCTGCCTCCCTAGGCAGGGCCTGTCACTCTGCAGGGAGCTGTTCTGTACCCGCTGCCCATCGTGCACTTACCAGGGCAGGTGTGGATACAAATGTTGTATCTGCACGGGGCTCTGAGGGTAAGAACCCAACTGGCAGCTCTGAGGACCCTCCACCTGCCTGGGGGGGCTGCTTGGGGCCCTTTCCCAGGGCAGATGAAGGGCCAACTGCCACCTCATAGCTGCCCGCTTGGCTCTTGCAATGACCACTGTGGCTCTGAGCCTCCCTGTGGAGAGAGCAGGGTCTGAGAGAGCCACACCGACAGCTGCCTCCCCGCCCTGACTTGCCCAGGTCTGGGGCAGAGCCCTGCAATTCTGCACCGATCTGCAGAGCTATTTTTTGACAGCAGACACAAGTTTTTATACCTGCGCAGAGCTCTAGCTCATTTCCTTCACCAAACATCCTCCTGGCCCCTCGGTGTTTGGTCTCTCAGATTCCAGCATCCCTGTGGGATGAGAGGGGGGACTTAGCAGCGTTTCTGCACACAGCCCTTCCAGGGAACAGGTCTAGGGCAGTGGGGGAGCCCAGCCACGGGGAAATGGAAGATGAGGGGTGGGGATGGGTGTCCAGAGGGAAAGTTGAGCCTGGCCCAAGTGTCCTTCTCATAATGCCCATGGCAGTGGGATCCCAGCTGGGATGAGTGTGTGTGTGTGTGGGGGGGGGGAACTTGAGGCAGGCACAAGGAGCATCTGGAGGAGTTTGTGTCTCTTCCTTCTCCCCCTGGTGGTCCATCAGCTCAGCAGCACGGGCTGTAGCCAACAATAGGGGTGATTGGGGTTCCCCCTCCACCTGGGGTTTGCTCAGACCAGGCAGAGGGTCACTGATCAGTTGATGGCTGGGTGCTGCTGTTTCCTGCCCCCAGATCTGACCAGTTGGGCTAAGACTACAGTGCGGAGCTATTTTGGGATATCCGAAATATCCCGAAATAGCTATTCTGCATGGCTGTGTCTAGACTGGCCAGTTTTTCCGGAAAATCAGCTGCTTTTCCGGAAAAACTTGCCAGCTGTGTACACTGGCCGCTTGAATTTCCACAAAAGCACTGACGATCTCATGTAAGATTGTCAGTGTTCTTGCGGAAATACTGTGCTGCTCCCGTTCGGGCAAAAGTCATTTTGCGCAAAACTTTTGCGCAAGAGGGCCAGTGTAGACAGCTCAGATTTGTTTTCTGCAAAAAAGCCCCGATCGCAAAAATGGCAATCGGGGCATTTTTGCGGAAAAGCGCGTTTAGATTGGCACGGACGCTTTTCCGCAAAAAGTGCTTTTGCACAAAAGCGTCCGTGCCAATCTAGACGCTCTGTTCCGAAAACTTTTCCGTTAAAAGCATTTCCGGAAAATCATGCCAGTCTAGACGTCGCCCATGTGTAAAGCGACCCACTATTCCGGCATCACTGTAACCCGCATTCCACAAGGGTTAAGGGACATTTCACAATAGCATTTTATTCCAAAATAAGCTATGGAATTTGTGTAGTGCAAATTGCATAGCATATTCTCAGGTAAGGCTGCAGTGTAGAAGCACCTCTGGATTCCTGGGAGCCAAATGCCACTCATCTGCACATAGGAATTAGGCAGGGCACGGAGAGAATTTCCCTTGGGTTGGGAGCAGTCTCTGGTGCCCAGGCTATGGTGCCACAGGACTTTTCGTTATTACTCATTGAAAAAATCCTGGGTTTTGTAGCATTGTCAGAAGGAAGAGCACCAGTGAACTGTATCATGTATGTAGCCTTACAAATCTATGACATTAACATGTACAAGTAGAAGGAGAAACAAGCGAGTAGAAAATGCCACATTTATCTCTGCAATACGTAAAATAATCGAGGAGTAAAATGTGTCATTTAGCATTGACAGGATGGGGAATTACTGACAGAAAGAAGGATTTAATACGTTTTCAATTACAAAAGGATTTTCCAACATATCTAGATGTTTTCACATTTACAAAACTGGGCACTAGTGAGTATTTGGGATCCAAGATCTACCCGGTTTTCCTTCTCTACCCAATGCTTTAGTGCTTTGTCACAAATTACCGTATTTTAGAGACTATAACTCATGGGTTATTTTCGTTTTTGTAACCTCCCCCTTCCTCCCGTGGTGTATACTCGGGTGCGGGGTATACAAAGTTTTTTTTTTTTTTTTTTTTTTACACACCAGGGCTACGTCTAGACTGGCATGATTTTCCGGAAATGCTTTTAACGGAAAAGTTTTCCATTAAAAGCATTTTCGGAAAAGAGCGTCTAGATTGGCACAGATACTTTTCCGCAAAAGCACTTTTTACGGAAAAGCATCCGTAGCCAATCTAGACGCGCTGTTCTGCTAAAAAGCCCCGATCGCCATTTTCGCGATCGGGTCTTTTTTGCGCAAAACAAATCTCAGCTGTCTACACTGGCCTTTTTGTGCAAAAGGGATTTTTGCCCAAACGGGAGCAGCATGGTATTTCTGCAAAAAGCACTGATTTCTTACAGTAGGAAGTCAGTGCTTTTGCGGAAATTCAAGCGGCCAGTGTAGACAGCTGGCAAGTTTTTCCGGAAAAGCGGCTGATTTTCCGGAAAAACTGGCCAGTCTAGACACAGCCCAGCTCACCTCCCGATTCCTCCACAGCCGTAGGAAGGAGCAGGGGGAGCGCTCATCTGGCTGCGCAGGAACTGGGAGGTGAGTGGCTGGCTAATTTCTCACACACATAAGAACGGCCGTACTGGGTCAGACCAAAGGTCCTTCTAGCCCAGTATCCTGTCTGCCGACAGTGGCCAGCACCAGGTGCCCCGGAGGGGGTGGACCGAAGACAATGATCAAGCGATTTGTCTCCTGCCATCCCTCTCCAGCCTCTGACAAACAGAGGCCAAGGACCCCATTTTATCCCGTGGCTAATCGCCTTTTATGGACCTAACCTCCATGAAATTATCTAGCTTCTCTTTAAACTCTGTTATAGTCCCAGCCTTCACACACCATAAATATACCCCTGGTACAGCGCTGTATACCCTGCGGGTTATATTCATGTGCGGGGTAGACAAGATTTTTTTTTAAAAGCAAAAACTGCGGGGTATATTTGCAAAAAGACGGTAATTTGTGACAAAGCACTAAAGCGTTGGGTAGAGAAGGAACGTTGCCCTATATACAGAGGGTTCCAGCCTGGGGAGAGATGGGGCAGAACTTGAACCCATCACAGCTGGCAAGCAAGGCCGGTCTTAGGCTGATTCCACCGATTCCCCAGCGAGGAGCCCTGCACCCAAGCGAGTGGTGCATGCGTTGTGACATCCCGGGCACACGGCGCATGCGCCATGCGGCCCCACCCCCGGAATCAGGCCCTGCGCTATCTAGAGCCGGCCCTGGGAGGACAAAAGGAAGCGGCAGATGTTTTGAGAGCGGCCCAGGGAAGCTGTCGGCCTGGACATCACAGGGACCCACAGACCGAAGCTCCGAAGCTGCAGCTAGACAGGCAGGGCTGGATGAGACACACGGCCCCCCAGAAGCCCCCACTGCAGAGTGTTTGGAAGGATTGCTTGGGATTCAGATCACACACACACCCCGCCTGCCTGATTTTGCCCTTTGTCCCCTCTCCTGACTCTGCCACCGGCTGGGTGACACCCCCTCGCCCATGAGGCCAGGCCGGCCTGGCTCCTGCCCAGACTCTCTCCCCCCCCCCCCGCCCGCGATTTGCCCTGGCACCAAGCAGGCTGGGGGGAGCAAGGACCCTGGCACAGGGGCAGAGCCAGGCTGGTTTGCAGGGGGCTGGGCTGGCCCCATCCTGCAGCAGCAGGTGCCCCCGCCCCGCCCTTTGCCTGGGGGGGACGCGTGCCCCCCACCTGCAGGCTGCGCTCTGGGGCGGCGGGGGGGGGGGGGAGGAAGCCAGGGGGCGCTGCAGATGTTGAGCCACGCGCGGCCCCCCCCCCCCCGCCTGCTCCCTGCGATCGGGCTGCGGGTCCCCCCCACGGAGCGAGGCGGGCAGCGAGGATCGCGCGGCGCTGGGGGGGAGAAGCGGGAGCAAAGGAAACTTGGATCCGCCCCCCCCAGCTCTAGCCCCGCCCCCTGCAGCGCAAGTCCCGCCCCTCCCCCGGGCCCCGCCCCTGCTGGGAAGTCTCCAGTGACGTCGCTTGCCCCGCCCCTTGCTCCCACGCGAGGGTGACGCAGGGATTCCCCTGCCCCGCAAAGGGCTGCGGGCGGGGAGGCGGGGCCGGTGCTCCACGAACCAATCAGAACACAGTCCCACAGTGACGTCAGCGGCCCCGGTGTGCGGCTGCTCACGCGCTGCCCGGGGGGGAGATCGACCCCCCCCACGTGCCCTCTAGCTCCCGGCTCTGCCCCTGCGCTTAGCACGGCCCGTGGGGGGGGGGCGCAGAGATGCCCCCCCTCGTGGCACCATCCCCGGGGAGGTCGGTCCATAGTTAGCAATGGGGGGGGGGGGTAAAGGGCGAGCTCTGGGGCCAGGGAGCTGCCCCCCCCTTGGTCTGACGTGGGGGGGCACCCAAAGCAGGGTCACAGAAGGAGGCGGGGGGGGAGGGTAAACTCTGGGGGGGGGGGTTGGATCACAATGGGGTGAATCACTGGGAAGTGCTGCCCCCCCCAGATCTGAACAGCAGGGGGCTCTGGGGTGCCCCATAGTCACAGGGGCAGGGTGGAGCCAGAACGTTTCAGGGCGGTTGGGGAGGGGGGACAGCGGCGGGGGAGGGGCTGGGTTGGCCTAGGGGGGGCAGCTGGGAAGGGCAAACTGCAGCTGAGTCTGGGTGGGGCAATTGGCTCTGCCCTTCCCCTCCCGTGGCCCATCCATGCCCTGCACGGAGCAGCCATGAGCCGTGTCTGAGCGCTGGGGGCCGCGACTCCCTGTGGCTTATGGGGCCCGAGGGGAGGGGCTGGAGCAGGCGTCTGTGGCCACTCTGGGTCCTGCCCTGGGGAACAGGGCAACAAAGCAGAGAGCAGCCCCCTTATCACCCCCATTCTCCACCCCACCTGGGGCAGTAAAACAGCCCGTTGGGGGTGGCCAGCCCGGCCTTAGCGGCTGGGAGTCACGGGGCCCCAAATGGGTCCTGGCTCTGATGATCGTTAATGACGGGGGGAGTCACGTGCCTCAGCAGCACCCCCGCTTGTATAGGTGCAAAGGGGAACCGAATTTGATCGTGAAACATGAGAGGTAAATAGGGGGGATTCATCCCTCTGCCCCTTCAGCCCCCTCAATAAGGAGAATGACTCAGGGCAGTAGCTTCCCTCCAGAAAGGGGACGATGCTGCGAGAAAAAACCCCAAACCTGAGAGGATTTTTGCTCGGTAACTGACAGTGGTCGTGGGACCAGCCCTATTGATGACACTGAGCAAAACCCCACTGCATCCGTGGGACAGTGAACACACCAAGCAGAAGCAAACTATCTGCATAGACACCCCAGGGTCCCACCTTGCTGTAGGGCACACAATCCTTCAGCGCCTGCCTGCACCTACGCATCTGAGAGACTAGCAAAACATCTGGGCTGTGTCTAGACTGGCCAGTTTTTCCGCAAAATCAGCTGCTTTTGTGGAAAAACTTGCCGGCTGTCTACACTGGCCGCTTGAATTTCCGTGAGAACACGGACAATCTCATGTAAGATTGCCAGTGTTTTTGCGGAAATACTATGCTGCTTGGCTACGTCTAGACTGGCATGATTTTCCGGAAATGCTTTTAACGGAAAAGTTTTCCATTAAAAGCATTTTCGGAAAAGAGCGTCTAGATTGGCACGGACGCTTTTCCGCAAAAGCACTTTCTGCAGAAACGTGTCCGTGCCAATCTAGACATGTTTTTGTGCAAAAAAGCCCCGATCGCTATTTTAGCCATCGGGGCTTTTTTGCACAAAAACATGTCTAGATTGGCACGGACACGTTTCGGCAGAAAGTGCTTTTGCGGAAAAGCGTCCGTGCCAATCTAGACGCTGTTTTCTGCAAATGCTTTTAACGGAAAACTTTTCCGTTAAAAGTGTTTCCGGAAAATCATGCCAGTCTAGACGTAGCCCTGGAGAGTGTCATGAGCTTTCTGGCACAACCCACTGCCTCAGATGACAAACATGGAGCAGTGGGCGGTGCCCATGAAAACTCATTTTTAAGTTTCCTTTAGTTACAGACTAACCCAGCTCCCCTTGAGACTTTTAACCAGGCGAGGTTTTGAGTGTCTGTACCTGTCTGGGAGTTTTCTTAGGTAGCTTGGGGCTTGTTTGGGGGCATGTCTGGGGCTCTGATGTCTGTGGGGTTTTTTTCTTTCTTCATTTCCATCCAGCAAGTGTGATTGGCTCCCAGTTGTGCAACCTGCTTACCAAAAAAAAAAGAGCAGCTTCAACAGGCTGCACTGCTCCCTCTGCTCGGGAAACGAAACTAACTTGCAGGGCGGTGCTTGTATTCGGAGGAGCCATGGCTGCTGGGGATCTGTCTGGGAGCTTCCAGGACGAGGTGACATGTCCCCTCTGTCTGGACTATTTCACAGACCCGGTGTCTATTGAGTGCGGGCACAACTTCTGCCGGGCCTGCCTCAGCCGGTGCTGGGAGGAGTCGGAGCCCAACTTCTCCTGCCCCCAGTGCAGAGAGACCATCCTGCAGAGACACCTGCGGCCCAGCTACCAGCTGGGGAACCTGGTGGAGCTGGTGAAACGCCTACGGCTCCCGGCAGGGCCAGCGCCCGAGGGGCAGCCAGGGTGCGAGAGACACCAGGAGGCCCTGAAGCTCTTCTGCCAGGAGGATCAAGCCCCCATCTGCGTGATCTGCAGAGAGTCCCGGGCGCACCAAGCGCACAAGGTGTTGCCCATCGAGGAGGCTGGCCAGGAGTGCAAGGTAAGGACCACACTTACAGGAGCAGTTTCTCTGCAGCGACAGAGCTCCCTGCGTGTGTCCTACCTGCAGGGGGGTAGCAAGGATGTTTTGCACCCGGGGACAAAGGCCAAATTTGTGCCCCTTGCAATCATTTGTTACCGTGGATCTGTTGTTATTTGTAAGTCAGCAAAAAAATAACATAAGAAAAAAAATCACAAACACTCCGGCTGTGTCTAGACTGGCCAGTGTTTCTGGAAAATCAGCTGCTTTTGCGGGAAAAACTTGCCAGCTGTCTACACTGGCCGCTTGAATTTCCGCAAGAACATTGACGATCTCATGTAAGAAATCAGTGCTTCTTGTGGAAATACAATGCTGCTCCCGTTCAGGCAAAAGTCCTTTTGCACAAAGCTTTTGCGCAAGAGGGCCAGTGTAGACAGCTCAGATTTGTTTTGCGCAAAAAAGCCCCGATCGTGAAAATGGCGATTGGGGCTTTTTGCGCAAAAGCGCGTCTAGATTGGCCACGGATGCTTTTCCGCAAAAAGGGCGTTTTCAGAAAAGCATCCGTGCCAATCTAGACGCTCTTTTCCGAAAATGCTTTTAATGGAAAAACTTTTCCGTTAAAAGCATTTGCGGAAAATCATGGGCGTTCCGTGGCCAAATAAAATTGGGAAACACAGTGCTAGACATCTCTAAGGCATCTTGCAGTCAACATGGGAGTCTGGCTCCAACCTCCTCCACTTAACTAATCTGGCCAGCCGTTAGGTGGAACAGCTATTGGTAAAAACAAGACCCGTGTGTGTGTTAAATGCATATAAGCAGGGCTCAACAAACTATGTAATCTACTTGCCCGTGGCGAGTAGATTACAATCGGGAAGAGCTGGGTTCGGGTGATCTGCGCATGGGCAGATCGCCGGACAGTGTTATAAGTATTGACCGCTATATGTGTGTCTTACCAATAAATGTGGCATTCTGCCTTTTCCCCAAAAACGATCCCCTGCCGTACTTTTAAGTACAACACAACCATCCCTGCCCCCCAGTATCCCCATCCCAATACACTCACCTCTTCCCCTGAGCCAGGCCCCCACAGTGCTCCCCACCCCAATGCCAGCCCCCCCATTCACTCATCCCTCCTCTCCCCAGAGCAAGGCACCCCCAGTGCCGGGGGGGAGCACTCCCTCAATCAAATCCTCCCCCCCCCAGCCAGGCTTGGAGGAACTTACCTTTCTTCAGAGCACTGCTCCTCCCACCCAGCTGGCTGCTTTGGCTTGCACTTTGGAGAGAGCCGGCGCCGGCAGCCGCAGCAGCACGTAGCCGGCAGCGGGCAAGCAGCGTGCCGCTTGGTCCCACACCAATCCAGTGCCCCCCTAGCGTGGCGCCTGGGGGAAATTGCCCTCCCCCCCGTCCTCCCTGCGCTACGCCTCTGCCCACCTGGCCTGGGTAGAGCCAGGGGCCTGCCTGGGAACAGGACCCAGCCACATGGGCGCTGGGCCAGGCCCAGCAGCGCTGCTGGGGAGTTACCGTGGGCTGGAGAGGGGGGACCTGCTCCCCCAGCCTCACTGCTCCGTGGCGCTGTTCTCGCTGGGCACAAGCAGCCCCCAGAGCCGCTGTCTGTGTTTGCAGGAGCAAATCCTGAGCCGCCTGCAGCGTCTGCGGGAGGAGAGAGACGCGCTCCGGGGCCTGGAATCCGACTGGGCCGAGGAGAGCGAGAGGCTCCTGGTAGGTGCCCAGGCTGTGACCAGCCGCTTTGCACGGGGGAGCAGTGACAGGAGCCGGGCCGGGGCTGTGGGGCGGCCTCCGCTCGCAGCCACCCGGTGACTCCACTGGGGTTGGGGTCAGGCTCCTCTGTTACCCTGGTGCTAGTTCCCACTGGAGTCGGTGGGGTTGGGGGTCAGATTCCTGGTCCGTCTGCCTCTGGGGTCGGTGGGTTCACCCCAGGCTGGCTGGGAGCAGCCTCTGGCTCTGCCTCTCTCCCGCGGGGGGCAGGGGTGAGGTCTGTAAAATTGTTGCGTGCCCAGAGATGGCAGGGTCAGGCTGAGGGGAGATCTGTGCTGACCCCCGAGTGTGAGTGTCAGACACCCCAGGGATGCCAGCAGCTGGCTTGGGCCCCATTTCCCACGGCCTGGGCTGCACCTCAGTCTGTTGGTGCCGTGACGGGGGTTGGGGTGATTTTCGGTGACACTTTTGCCCCGGGATAAGCCCTGGGCCGGACCCAGCCGGCCTGGCAAAGACACCGAGTGAAACGCTCTGCGCAGCCCGGACAAGGCCCTGCCACTTCCCACGGCCCCGCTCACCCGCGTCCCGGCCCCGCCCGCTCTGCGCCCCCAGAGGCAGACGGACGTGGAGCGGCAGCTGGTGGGCTGGGAGTGCGAGCGGCTGCGGCAGTTCCTGGCGGAGCGAGAGCGCCTCCTGCTGGCCCGGCTGGGGGAGCTGGACGAGGAGATTGGAAGGAGGAGGGAGGAACACGCCGCCCGCCTGGGCGAGGAGATTTCCCGGCTCAGCGCCCTGATCTCGGAGCTGGAGGAGACGTGTCGGCAGCCGGCGCTGGAATTGCTGCAGGTGAGATGCACCCAGAATCCAGCACAGGGACGCCCCTGAGTTGCTGGGGGGCTCACAGGGTAACTGAGCGCAGGGAGCAGGGCCTGGGGTGGCTGCAAGGCCGGGGCCCCAGGGCTGCAGAGAGGCAGGAGTTTGAGCCATTGGGAAGGCTGGTGAAAAGCTGCCCCCCCACCTGCACAACAGCTGGTGAAAAGGGCTTGGCTCCCCCTAGCACAGCCTTTCAGTGGGTCTTCCCCCTGGGGGAGCAGCCTGTGGGGCAGGGGAGCAGCGTGACCCCTCTGGGGCAGGGGGCCGGGCTGGGCCATGGGCAGTGACTCTCTGCTCTGTCTCCTTCCCCTCTAGGGTGTGAGAAGCGCCGTGAGCAGGTAGGTCCGGGCTCCATCTGCCCCATGGCGAGTGACCAGGCCCCTGGGGGCTGAGCGGAGAAGCCGAGAAGAACGGGCCCCTCTCTCAGCCCTGGGAGCGGCCCAGCCAGGCCCCGGTGGGGCACATGGGCCAGGCCGGGTGTGTGGGAGCCGGGCCGGGTGCTGTTTTCCCTCTGGCTGGAGAGAGGCCCCAGGCTGGGTCCGGCAGGAAAAACTCCCTGGGCAGCCGAGCTCACTGGGACCCGGGGCCCAGCCCCCACCTGCTCCCCTGAATGACTTTAGGGTTGCCGGATGGTTTTGACAAAAATACCAGACACGCTTGATCTCAGATGCGGGAGGGGAACCAGCCACAGGGGGAGCAGGGCTGGTGGGAGAGATGGAGGGGGGGGGGGGAAACAGGGTTGGCCAGGAGGGGGTCGAGGGGAGTGGGGCTGACCAGGAGAGAAGATTGGGGGAACCGGCCAGTGGGGTGCAAGGCTGGCTGGGAGGGGGTCGAGGGGAGTGGGGCTGACCAGGAGAGAAGATTGGGGGAACCGGCCAGTGGGGTACAAGGCTGGCTGGGAGGGGGTTGAGGGGAGTGGGGCTGACCAGGAGAGAAGATTGGGGGAACCGGCCAGTGGGGTGCAAGGCTGGCCGGGAGGGGGTTGAGGGGAGTGGGGCTGACCAGGAGAGAAGATTGGGGGAACCGGCCAGTGGGGTGCAAGGCTGGCTGGGAGGGGGTCGAGGGGAGTGGGGCTGACCAGGAGAGAAGATTGGGGGAACCGGCCAGTGGGGTGCAAGGCTGGCTGGGAGGGGGTCGAGGGGAGTGGGGCTGACCAGGAGAGAAGATTGGGGGAACCGGCCAGTGGGGTGCAAGGCTGGCCGGGAGGGGGTCGAGGGGAGTGGGGCTGACCAGGAGAGAAGATTGGGGGAACCGGCCAGTGGGGTACAAGGCTGGCTGGGAGGGGGTCGAGGGGAGTGGGGCTGACCAGGAGAGAAGATTGGGGGAACCGGCCAGTGGGGTACAAGGCTGGCTGGGAGGGGGTCGAGGGGAGTGGGGCTGACCAGGAGAGAAGATTGGGGGAACCGGCCAGTGGGGTACAAGGCTGGCTGGGAGGGGGTCGAGGGGAGTGGGGCTGACCAGGAGAGAAGATTGGGGGAACCGGCCAGTGGGGTACAAGGCTGGCTGGGAGGGGGTCGAGGGGAGTGGGGCTGACCAGGAGAGAAGATTGGGGGAACCGGCCAGTGGGGTGCGGCCGCGCCGGGCTAAAATCGACTCGCCACGGGTGAGTGGATTACGTTAATCGTCGAGCCCTGCTCATGAAAATAAGAAAACTTTAATTAGAAAATACCGGACGTTTATGGGTCCGGTATTTTCTCAATTTGTTTCCCGAAGAGAAAGCTCAAATATTGGATTGTCTGGTTCAAAAGCGGACACCTGGCAACCCTGCCTGGCTTGGGGGGGGCCGAGGCAGGAGGCCAATTACACCCTCGTGTCTCTGCAGGGACGAGGAGGTGACGTCGCCGCATCCGGCGCCCAAGTGCCCGGAGCTGGAGCGGAGAATCCGGGACTTCCCAGGAGAGAACAGTCTCCAGGGGGTCGTGACGGGATTCCTGGGTACGGGGCGGCGCTGCTGGGGGCTCCTCTCTCACTGTCTGGGGGTGTGGAAAGGCCCAGCTGGGTCCCTGAGACCCCAGGGTCTGCTCCTGGGGGGCTGGCGGGTTCCTGAGCCCGGAGGCTGCTCTGAGCAGAACGGCAGGATCCCAGTGAGTCGTGGATGGTGGAGAACAGGCGCGGGGAGTGAAGGTGCCTCCCCTGCTGTCCCTATGGCCGCCCCCTCCTGCTGCCAAGCAGAGGGTCCCCCAGCCCAGCCTGTGCGGGCCGAGGGGCAGGGCGGGTTTCTGGGGACGCTGGGAGCTGGTTGCCGTGGGAGACGTTGTCACAGACTCAGGGCCCGAGTCCCAGCTCCCTGGACGTTTGTGGAGCCTCCCTGGCTGACGCCAGCCACGCGCCTGAACCCCTTGGGCCAGACCCCTCAGAGCTGGGCAGGGGCCTGGCGAGTCACACAGGGGCCTGGCGGGAGTTTCAGAAGCCCCAGAGCAGTTTGGGCCCCTAACTCCCACTGGTGCCCATGGGAGTTGGGCACCTCCCCTGTTCTTGTGCGTGTGAAGTCCCAGGGGCTGCGTGGCTGGGGGTGGAAACATCTGAGAGAAGCTGGCTCTGGGGCCTTGCTCCCCAGGACCCCTCTGGCAGCGCGGGGCAGAGCTGGGCCGTGAGCCCTGGGCCCTGCCCCCCCACTGACGGGTTTTTCTCTTCCCTTCCAGGGGCGCTGGCTGCGGAGAGAGGTGAGGATCCCGGGTGCTGCCCTAGCGCCGGGCACGGCAGCTGCTGGGAGGATGTTCCCTCGCCTGGAGCAGCCCCTGGGCCGGGCGGGCGCGAGGGGATCAGTGCAGGGGGTACCCAGCCGGGGAGCGTGGGACAGAGCAGCCGAGGGGAGTTGGAGGCGGTGGGACCCTGCTCTGGCCCTCCTGATCCTCCCCAGCTCTGCTTCCCGCCCCCCTTCCTCCGGACTCCCCCTCCTCCCATCCAGCCCTGCGGCCCCCAATCCCCGCCAGCTCTGCTTCCCGCCCCCCTGTGACGGCGCGTTGGGGGTTCCCCGTCTCCTGCACCCCGAAATGGCACAAACAGACTGCACCAGCCGGTGGAATAGAGGAAGTTTATTGCCTCTCCAGGATACAGCACAGCACAGATGTAGTCTGGTCGCAGAGCTGG
Organism: Pelodiscus sinensis; assembly: GCF_052426305.1. Lineage (NCBI taxonomy): Eukaryota > Metazoa > Chordata > Testudines > Trionychidae > Pelodiscus > Pelodiscus sinensis. Next base: position 33,120,847 of record NC_143070.1, read on the forward strand.
GCTAGGATGCCTCAGGCCCCCTTGAGATGGGGGAGACTGGGCCCCTAAACTCCAGCCCCTTCTCCTAGGCTCTCCTCCATGCTCTCCCACAGTAACTAACTAAATTCCCTTGCAGCCCTGCCCCCCCAGCCAGGGCAGCATCCACCTTCCTTTGTTCCTCTCCATGGGGGGTGTCTGGCCACTGGTTCAAGAAGTTTGGCCTTACCTCTGCCTAGCGAGGTTTTCCCTGCTGGGTCTTGCTCCAGACAGCAGGGGTCACCACAGCCCAGCAAGTATCCCCACTACGTCACAGTTCTCCCCCCTCCGAGAGCGAACTGAGCAGGGTCACTCCGCTCGTGACCTAGGGAAGTTCGGGTCCTCTGCATGGGAACCCACCCTGGGGACATGGGTGCGCTCCCCTTCTCTCGGGCCGGCCGCGGCGAGGCCCCACATGAGCTGGCTTCCCTCTGTCCACTCGCCGCCCCGCTCCAGGGCGACTGGCGCAGGCCTGTCCTCGGGGGTCACACCCACCCTTCCGCTGGCCTTGATCTCTGGCCAGGGTCTCTCGGGCCGGGGCCATGAGCCCAGTGAGCCTTCTCTGGACAGCCAGGGCGGCTTCCACCCCCGAAGCTCCATCCAGGGAGGTCTTCCCCTCCCATAACTCTCTCAGCCAGCCCAGAGGGTCTATCTGGGGTAGAGACCCCCAAGCCGCTTTCCTCCTGTCTTGGGCCTTCCCGCCCCTCTGGCAGGAGTCACAGGACCGGCAGTACCGCTGCACGGCTGTAAAGATTCCCGGCCAATAGAAGTGCTGGAGCAGCTTCAGCCGGGTGCTCCGGATCCCCCGGTGGCCCCCAACGGGGACATCGTGGGCTAAATACAGCAGCTTGAGGCGATACTTTCGGGGGACGACCAGCTGCCGCTGGACCCCCCATGCCCTCGCCTTCCTGGGGGGGAGCCACTCACGGAACAGGAGTCCACGCTCCCGCAGGAATCTCTCCTGGCCACCTCTCCCCCGGGGCTGAGCTGCATGGAGGCCAGCCTGGTCCCTCAGCCTCTGCAAGGAGGGGTCTGCCTGCACCTCAGCCTGGAATTCAGCTGCTGAGGCAGGGATCGGGACCTGTTCCCCACCTTTGCCTAGGTCCGGAGTCCCAGCCTGGCTGGACGCCGTGTCCACTGGGATGGGACCCTGAGGCTGCTGCCAGGAGTCCTGCCCTGGACCCACGTTGTCAGCCCCCCGCTGGCTCTGGCTCCAGGTAGTGACTAGAGCCCGCTGGGATTCATGGGGCCACTCCTCTAGGTCATTCCCCATCAGCACCTCGGTGGGCAAGTGCGGGTGCACCCCCACTTCCTTGAGGCCCTCGGCCCCCCATTTCAGATGCACCCTGGCTACAGGCACCTTAAACGGGGACCCGTCTATGCCCTTCAGGGTCAGCTGCGCGTGGGGTAGTATCCGCTCCGGGGCCACTATGTCGGATCGGGCCAGCGTCACCTCTGCCCCCGTGTCCCAGAAGCCCGTCACCTTCCTACCATCCACCTCCAGGGGTATGAGGCACTCGCTCCGCAGGGGCCGTCCTGCCCCCACCCGGTACACGGAGAAATCCGCCTCCCGAGGGTCAGACCTCCCAGGGGAGGTGCACTGAGCATCCTTCCCCTCTCTCTGAGCTGAGGTTTGCCTGCCAGCCCCTGCCTCTGGGGCAGCCTGCCCTTCCTCCCGCCCCAGCCAGTTAACCCTGGAAAGTCCCCGGTCCTGGGACCTGGTGCACTGAGCCCTCTTATGGCCTTTTTGCCCACAGCGCTGGCAAGTTAGGCTTTGGGCTGTCTCTGTCCAGGCCCTGGCTGGTTCTCTGGGGCGCAGACGACCTGTTCCTTGGTCTCGCCCCGTAGTTGACTCCCTCCGTCGCTCAGCCGAGATCCGGTCTCTGCGCGGTTCCCTCTCTCTCCGGGACTCCCGTTCACACCCGGACCGGCTCTCCGTGAACTCATCCGCCAGTCTCCCGGCCTCCTGGGGGTTCTCTGGTCTCCGGTCCTTGAGCCACAGCCTCAGTTTGGGTGGGCACGCTTCATAGAACTGCTCCATCAGGACCAGCTTGAGCAGCTCTTCTGCGGTCTGGGCTCCGACTCCAGACACCCACTTGCGGCAGTATTGCGCCAGGCGGGAGGCCAGGTCCACATAGGTCTCCCGTGGCTCTTTCTGTACCCCCCGGAACTTCTTCCTGTACATCTCGGGGGTCAGCCCGAACTTGTGCAGCAGGGCCTCCTTGTCTCGGTTGTAATCCCCTGGCTGTAGGTCCTCCAGCTGACTGAGCACTCCGGCCGCCTCCTGGTTCAGTGCGGGGATGAGCTCCTGCAGCCAGTCAGCTGGGGGGACCCGTTGCAGTCCACAGGCCCTCTCAAAGGCACTGAGGAACCCGTCTATGTCGCCCATGTCCTTCATTTGGGCCACCACGAGCCTCTCCAAGCATCTGGCAGTCCTGGGACCCTGGGGCCCATCCGCACTTGGCGCAGCCGGTGCCCCGCCGGTTCTCCGCTCTGCCATGGCCAGCTCATGCTGTCGCTGCCTCTCTCGATCTTGGCGTTCCTTCTCTCGATCTTGGCGCTCCTTCTCTCGGTCCTCTACTTCCAATTCCCTGATCCGCAGCTGGATCTCCAGCCGCCGCAGCTCCGCTGGGCTGGCCCCTGCCCTAGATGGGCTACGGCTTGCAGGCCTCCCGGGAGACGCTGTCTCATCTCTCCGGTGGGTTCCAGCGCTCCTCCCCCTCTCTGAGCCTGACACACTCTCCGGGGGGGTCTGGCTGCTTCCCCTGGGGACAAGATCCTGGCCCTGTGGCTGGTCATTATCTTCCAGCTGGGTAATCAGCTGGGCCTTGGTTGCTTTCCGCACAGGCAAGCCCCTCTCTCTGCACAGCCCCACCAGCTCTGCCTTCAAGAGTCGGGCGTAGGCCATCTGCCCGCTGGTCCCCTTGGTGCAGACTCACCAGTCTAGTGCTGCAGCGCCCCACGATTCCCAGGAACCGCTTCGCTCTGTCTCCAGCACGCCTGGCTCCAGGGCTCTTGCTTCTACTGCGCCTTGTTGCTTGCCGCTGGGAGCTTCATCCACGGGGTGCAGTGCATCCCACTCCTGACACCAGTGTGACGGCGCGTTGGGGGTCCCCCGTCTCCTGCACCCCGAAATGGCACAAACAGACTTCACCAGCCGGGGGAATAGAGGAAGTTTATTGCCTCTCCAGGATACAGCACAGCACAGATGTAATCTGGTCACAGAGCTGGGCTAGGATGCCTCAGGCCCCCTTGAGATGGGGGAGACTGGGCCCCTAAACTCCAGCCCCTTCTCCTAGGCTCTCCTCCATGCTCTCCCACAGTAACTAACTAAATTCCCTTGCAGCCCTGCCCCCCAGTCAGGGCAGCATCCACCTTCCTTTGTTCCTCTCCATGGGGGGTGTCTGGCCACTGGTTCAACAAGTTTGGCATTACCTCTGCCTAGCGAGGTTTTCCCTGCTGGGTCTTGCTCCAGACAGCAGGGGTCACCACAGCCCAGCAAGTACCCCCACTACGTCACACCCCCTTCCTCCGGACTCCTCCCATCCAGCCCTGCGGCCCCCGATCCCCCCCAGCTCTGCTTCCCGCCCCCCTTCCTCTGGACTCCTCCCGTCCAGCCCTGCGGCCCCCGATCCCCCCCAGCTCTGCTTCCCGCCCCCCTTCCTCTGGACTCCTCCCGTCCAGCCCTGCGGCCCCCGATCCCCCCCAGCTCTGCTTCCCGCCCCCCTTCCTCTGGACTCCTCCCGTCCAGCCCTGCGGCCCCCGATCCCCCCCAGCTCTGCTTCCCGCCCCCCTTCCTCCGGACTCCCCCTCCTCCCATCCAGCCCTGCGGCCCCCAATCCCCGCCAGCTCTGCTTCCCGCCCCCCTTCCTCCGGACTCCCCCTCCTCCCATCCAGCCCTGCGGCCCCCGATCCCCCCCAGCTCTGCTTCCCGCCCCCCTTCCTCCGGACTCCCCCTCCTCCCATCCAGCCCTGCGGCCCCCGATCCCCCCCAGCTCTGCTTCCCGTCCCCCCTTCCTCCCGTCTAGACCCGCGGCCCTGCAAGCTCTGCTTCCCGCCCCTCCCCACCCACAATCAAGCGTGTCTGTTTTTTTAGGGGGGGTCTATCTGGCAACTCTAGGGGGCAGTGGGAGGGGCTGTGACTCTAGGAGACTGTGGGGGGGCTCTGCGGTGGGAATTCTCACCTCTCTTTCTGTTTGTTCCAGGACTCCGGCGAGCCCGAGGATTCGCAGGTAACCGGCCTTGCCCTGGTGTCGGTGAATCCAGCTCCCGCCCCGGGGAGAGACTGGCTCCCTGCAGCCCCCTCCTCCCCCCGTGCTGTACCAGTGCCCCAGGCCTGGGAGATGACCCGGCCCTTGGGGGAGCAATACCCCCAGACACCCGGGCCCATCTCTGGGCAGGGACTCCAGATGCAGAAGCCGGGCGCTGGAGCCCAGGGGAGGGGCCGGGGGATGTTATGGAGCCGGGTTGTGACTCCAGAGCTGAGGCCGGGAGACGCTTCCCACCTGAACCCTGCTCATCCCCCCTTGGCCTGGGGCAGGACGTGGCTTCCCCGGCGTGTCAGGCCAGTGGGGCTGGTCCCAGGGGCAAATCCAGGGTCCAGTTCGGGGCCCCGTCTCCTGTTTCAACACCAGGGATCTGGTTGCTCGGCCTGGGGCAGTGAGTCTCCGAGCCGGAGGGCACCGGGGCGCTAACCACACAAAGCGGGGGGGGGGGGGGTGGCTGTGTGCCCCAGGCAGAACAGATCTCTGGGCACCCCCCCCCGGGGTCCTAGGGAACCTGCCCCTCCCTTCACCCCCCTCTGTCCTCTTGCCCCCATGGCCCCCCTTCTGCCCCTCTCATCTACCCCTCCCCTTCCCTCTCCCAGCATCAGCCTGTCCCCTCCCCCCAGCCCCACTGACACCTTCCCACCCCTCTCCCGCCCTTCCCCCTCCTTGTCTCCCCTTGGCCCTTGTTAGCCCCGGTGCCTGCCCCTCCCCCTGCCCCATTGCTGCCAGCCCATCCGCTCACCCTCCTCTGCCCCCTGTCTCACCCCTCCCCTGGTACCTCTCTAGGCCCCTTCCCTCCCCACCCATCTGCCCTGGTGCCTTCCCCATCCCTGTCCCCCGGCATTTGTCTCTCCCCCACTCTGCCCCTTGGTGCTTCCCCTTTCTCCTCCTGCCCTGCCCCCTCCCCTCAGCACAAGCCCCTTTCTTCTCCCCCATCCCTGGGGTGCCTGCCCCCTCCCCTGACACCCTTTCTGCCTTCCCATTTGTTCTCTCCTGCCCCTCACCCTCTGCCCCCTGCACCCCTCTAGCCCCTGGTACCAGCCCTTCTGGTCACTTCTCTGCCTCCCTGAGGCCCCCTCTCTGCTCTCACCTCCGTCAGAATCACAAAATTGGCAGGGACCTCGAGAGTCATCGGGTCCCGTCCCCGGCCCTCACGGCAGGACCCAGCAGTATCCAGACCAGCCCTGACCGGTGTGTGTCCAACCCACTCTTCAATAGCCCCAGGGATGGAGACTCCACAACCCCCCCCAAGCAATTTATTCCAGTGTTTGACCACCCCGACAGGCAGGAAGTTTTTCCTCATGTCCAACCTCAACCTCCCTGGCTGCAGTTTGAGCCCCTTGCTGCTTGTCCTGCCCTCAGAGGCCAAGGGGAACAAGTTTTCTCCCTCCTCCTTGTGACACCCTTTTAGATACTTGAAAACCGCTCTCATGTCCCCTCTCGGTCTTCTCCTTTCCAAACCAAACAAGCCCAATTCCTCCAGCCTCCCCTCCTAGCTCCTGTTCTCTCGACCTTGCATCGTTCTTGTTGCTCTTCTCTGGACCCTCCAATTTCTCCACCTCTCCCCTGAAATGTGGGGCCCAGAACTGGACACAAGACTCCAGCTGAGGCCTGATCAGCGCAGGGCAGAGCGGAAGGACGACTCCTCGTGTCTCGCTCACAGCGCTCCTGGGAATCTGCCTCCACCCAGCCCCCCAGGGGCCTGCCCCTTCCCTCACCCCTCTGTGGCCTTGTGCCTGCTCCTCTTACCCCACATTGGCCCTATGGTAGCTCCCTCCTCTCCACCCCTCCCCCTCTGCCCCATCATCTGCCCCTCCTCTTCCCTCTCCCAGCATTACCCCTCCCCTCCCCCACCCCCACTGACAGCTTCCCACCCCTCCCCGCTCCTCCTGCCCTTTTCCTGCTCTGTCTCATATCACCGGCAGAGGGGCCCTGACCCCCCTCAGACACTAACACCCCCCCCACACAGCGATTAACGGGGGCAGGTTAATTTCCCGCTGGCCCCAGGGACCCGCCCCTGCCCCCGGCCCTGACTCTGTGACTCTCTCCCCAGTGGACGTGACGCTGGATCCAGACACGGCTCATCCCAACCTCGTCCTGTCTGAGGATGGGAAAAGCGTGAGACACGGAGACACGCGCCAGGCTCTGCCCAACACCCCCGAGAGATTTGAGAAATATCCCGTTGTTCTGGGTGCCGAGGGGTTCGCGGGCGGGAGGCGTTACTGGGAGGTGGAGGTGGGAGACAAGACACACTGGTACCTGGGGGTTTGCAGGGAATCTGTGCGCAGGAAGGGGACGGTCACACTCTCACCTGGGAATGGATACTGGGTTGTGTGGCTGAGGGACGATGGATACGAGGCCCTCACCTCCCCCCCGACCCCCCTCCCCGTGAGCGCCAGGCCCAGCCGGGTGGGGGTTTTCCTGGACTACGAGGCGGGCGAGGTCTCGTTTTACAATGTGACTGACAGGTCCCATCTCTTCACCTTCACCGGCACCTTCTCCGGGACGCTGCGCCCGTATTTCCGTCCTGGTCTCAACGCCGGGGGCACCAACGCGGCTCCCCTGACCATCTGCCCGGTGCCGGCCCAGGCGGGAGGGGATCCCTGCCCCCAACAGTGACCCCGCGGCACCGACAGGCCCCTCCCAGCGCTGCGGCTCTTCCCCCAGGGCAGGGCCATTTACTGCAGGTACCTGGATGTTTTGTGCCAACCGGTCGCTGCCCCTTTCCCTTTGCAACTGGAGCCTCCAGTGGAAAACCGGACACCTGGCAGCCCAGCCCAGGCCGGGTGAATGGGACCCCCTGGCTGGAAGGAGCCCAGGCTGCCTTTCCCCCCTGGCCTGGGTTTGCTCCACCCCAGCATAGAGTGAAACTGCTACGAAACGCGGCCAGACAGCGGGTGGGGTTTGCTGCCCTCACCTTGCCCATCCCCTGCCCCGAGGCTAGCAGAGGGTGCTGGATGGCGGAGGGAGAAGGGGACTTTCACTCCTGTCAGAGTCAAACACGACAGAAAAAGTGTCTTCTAATTTAGAACCTGTCCTCGTTGTAACCAGGCGTCGGCCCAACAACTTTTCCTTTATGTTTCACCAGCTGTTTATTAAAAATCTCGTTTTAGAAATGGAGGGAGCGGCCTTCATTCTTCCCTCACGTCCATATGGACACGTGAGGTGCTGACATGTGTGTACATCCTTGAACTGCGGCACTTCAAGCAAGCCAAAACATTTCTCCGAACCCAATCAATGACGACTGTTCCATGACAATGTCCACATGTCATAACCCGCGCAGACACACACACACGCGGCTGCTCCCTCGCTCTCTTGCCTTGACCAGCTCTCTCTAGAACGTAGGGCTCATATGCCCCATACCGTGCTGCACCTTCGAACATTCAGGCTGTGTCTACACTGGGCCACTTATTCCGGAAAATAAGCCGCTTTTCCGGAATAAGTTGCCAGCTGTCTACACTGGCCCCTTGAATTTCCGGAAAAGCACTGACGATCTACTGTAAAATTGTCAGTGTTTTTCCGGAAAAACTATGCTGCTCCTGTTCGGGCAAAAGTCCTTTTCCGGAAAACCTGTTCCGGATAAGGACCAATGTAGACAGCACAGTAGTCTTTTCCGCAAAAAAGCCCCGATTGCTAAAATGACGATCAGGGCTTTTTTGCGGAAAAGCGCGTCTAGATTGGTCACGGACGCTTTTCCGGAAAAAGTGCTTTTGTGGAAAAGCATCCTGCCTTCACAGCCTCCTGCAGCAAGGAGTTCCACAGGTTGACCACCCGCTGTGTGAAGAAGAACGTTCTTTTATTCGTTTTAAACCTGCTCCCCATTCCTTTCATTCTGAGCAGGCTGGGGCAGGGGGAGCAAGGTCCCTGGCACAGGGGCAGAGCCAGGCTGGTTTGCAGGGGGCTGGGGTGGCCGCATCCCGCAGCAGTGGGAGCCCCTCTCCAGCCCGGCCCGGTCCTTGCCTGGGGGGGGCGCGTGCCCCCCACCTGCAGGCTGCACTGTGGGGTGGGAGCTTGTTTTCCGGCGTCCCGCTGAGGCGCTGTCGGGAACCGCGGGGCCGGCGGAGACGGACCCATGGAAAAGCCACGAGCCCCAGACACACACGCTCCGGCCTTAAGCCAGCTGCTGCGCTGGGGGTCCATGACCCGCCCCCTGCAGCGCAAGTCCCGCCCCTCCGCCAGCCCCCTCCTGCCCCCACAGCGAGCAAGCGGCAGAGCCGCCTCCCCTGGGCCCCGCCCCTGCAGCCGTTGGAACCCCCCAGGGTGCGGGGGAAGATAGACCCCCCCACAGCTGGAGCCCGCGGGCTGTAGAGGGGGGGGCAGGGATGCTCCCCCCGGGCCCTCCACCGTGGCTCCATCCGGGGGGGGGTCTGTCCATAGGAATGGGGAGGCTGAGGGAACAACTCCCCCCCCTTGGTCTGATATGGGGGGGCACCCAAAGCAGGGTCATAGCCCCCGTCAGGAGGAGCCAGAGCGACTCTGATAACTGGGGGGCAAGGCTGGAGGGGCGGGAAAAGGGCAGAATCTGAGGGGGGGGCGGATCAGAATGGAGTGAATCACTGGGGTGTGCTGCCCCCCCCACCTAGGGAGCAGGGAGTTCTGGGGTGCCCCATAGTCACAGGGGTGGACCCAGGAGGTTCCAGGGCAGTTGGGGGAACAGCGGCCGGGTTGCCCCAGAGGGGGCAGCTGGGAAGGGCAAATTGCAGCTGAGTCTTGGTGGGGGCAGCCACCCCCAGGGGCCATTGGGCCTGAGCTTGTGGGGAACGGGAGGGTCTGTGTGGCCACTGGGTCTTGCCCAGGGAAATGGGGCAACGAAGCAGAAAGCAGGGTGGCCCTTATCACCCCCATCCTCCACCCCCCCTGGGGCAGTAAACAGCCCGTTGGGGGGGCCAGCCCGGCCTTAGCGGCTGGGAGACACTGGTCCCCAAATGGGTCGTGGTGAGTCACGTGCCTCAGCAGCACCCCGCTTGTATTGGTGCAACGGGGACCCGAATTTGATGGTGAAACACGAGGGCTGTGTCCACACTGCACCTCTTTTCCGGAAAAGGGAGGCAGATGAGACACATCGTTATTGTCAATGAAGCAGGGATTTCAATCTTCCCCGCTTCATTTGCATAAACATGGCGGCTGCTTTTTCCCGGCTCGGGGCTTTGCCGGAGAAAAGCGCCAGTCTAGACGGGGATGGTTCGGAAAATCAAGCCTTTTCCGGAAGATCCCTTATTCCTGAGTTTAAGAGGTTTTCCTCCCCAGTCCCCCCTCGCTGTACGGGACACGGTCCTTCAGCTCCCGCCTACGCCTATAAACAGGAGCAGCGCCGGCTTCTGGGCGCCTTAAACCCCTGGCCCTGTAGCATCTGAGAGACTAGCAAAAAATCTGGAGAGTGTCATGCGCTTCCGTGGCACAGCCCACTGCCTCAGCCGGCAAACCCGGAGCAGTGAGCGGAGCCCACGAAAGCTCGTTGTTGTTGAAGTTTCTTTTAGTTACAGACTAACCCGGCTCCCCCTGAGACTTTTAACCGGGCGAGGTTCTGTGCGTCTGTACCTGCCTGGGAGTTTTCTTAGGTAGCTTGGGGCATGTCTGGGGCTCTGGGGCTTTTTTTCTTTCTTCATTTCCGTCCGGCGAGTGTGATTGGCTCCCGCTTGTGCAATCTGCTTAGAAAAAAAAAAAAAAAGAAAGCAGCTTGAACAGGCTACGCTGCTTCCTCCGATCGGGAAACGAAACCAACCGGCAGGGCAGGGTTGCGGAGGGGCCATGGCTGCCGGGGACCTGGCCGGGAGCTTCCAGGAGGAGGTGACGTGTCCCATCTGCCTGGAGTATTTCACTGACCCGGTGACGATTGAGTGTGGGCACAACTTCTGCCGGGCCTGCCTCAGCCAGTGCTGGGGGGAGTCGGAGCCCAACTTCTCCTGCCCCCAGTGCAGAGAGACCGTCCCGCAGAGACACCTGCGGCCCAGCTACCAGCTGGGGAACCTGGTGGAGCTGGTGAAACGCCTGCGGCTCCCGGCGGGGCCAGCGCCCGAGGGGCAGCCAGGGTGTGAGAAGCACCAGGAGGCCCTGAAGCTCTTTTGTGAGGAGGATCAAGCCCCCATCTGCGTGATCTGCAGAGAGTCCCGGGCGCACCAAGCGCACAAGGTGTTGCCCATCGAGGAGGCTGGCCAGGAGTGCAAGGTAGGGACCAGGCTCTGCAGGGCGGGTCCTGGGGCTTGGCGCACACTGCGGTGTTAGGGCGACATGGCCAGCTCACGTCAACCTAATATTATCCGTGCTGACTCTACAGCCAGGGCTGTTCCCAAGGGGGCATGAGATCTAGGGCACCCCCCGCCCCCCAGCTGCACCCTCCCTCTGCTCCCCCCGCCCCAATCCCAACTCCTGCTCTGCCCCATTGTCCCCTTACATGAGCCAGGTGTCACTCGCTGGTCTGATGTGGGGCAATAGCAGGGGGTCGGCCCCCATTCCCGCTCTCCCTATGGTGGTGGGATCTAAAGCGGCCCAGCAGCCTGCTCGGCCCTGCCGCCCTCTCGCAGCCGGGAAGTGAAGAAAGCGGGGCCCGGGTCGCTCTGCTACCGCCGTGACGCTGGGCTCCGCCCTCTGAAAGACCACGGCGCGGCAGAGTCGGAGCAGGGACGCCCTCAGCGTCCCGGGTGCAGCAGCCTCTGTCCCCGGCGGGCCTGAGAGTGCAGGGGCAGGAGCCAGCAGGGAGCGCCCGCGTCGTCCGGTTAACTGGCCAAGCGTTCGGTTAACTGAACATTTGACTGGTTAATGGGGGTTTTACAGCCCTCGCTCGGCACGGTGCCGCGCTGGGCGAATGCATCACAGGCTCCCTATGGGGACGAGAACGCCGGGTTACGTAAGAACATAAGAACGGCCGTTCTGGGTCAGACCAAAGGTCCATCTAGCCCAGTAGCCTGTCTGCCCACAGTGGCCAGCACCAGGTGCCCCAGAGGGGGCGGACCGAAGACAACGATCAAGCGATTTGTCTCCTGCCACCCCTCTCCAGCCTCTGACAAACAGAGGCCAGGGACACCATTTTATCCCCTGGCTAATAGCCTTTTATGGACCTAACCTCCATGAAATGATCTAGCTTCTCTTTAAACTCTGGTCTAGTCCTAGCCTTCACAGCCTCCTCTGGCGAGGAGTTCCACAGGTTGACTACACGCTGTGTGAAGAAGAACTTTCTTTTATTAGTTCTAAACCTGCTCCCGATTAATTTCATTTGGTGTCCTCTAGTTCTTCTATTTAGGGAACTAATCAATAACTTCTCTTTATCGGCCCTCTCCACACCACTCCTGATTTTATAGACCTCTATCCTATCTCCCCTCAGTCTCCTCTTTTCTAAACTGAAAAGTCCCAGTCGCTTTAACCTCTCCTCATATGGGACCCGTTCCAAACCCCGAATCATTTCAGTTGCCCTTTTCGGAACCCTTTCCAAGGCCAAAATATCTTTTTGGAGGTGAGGAGACCACATCTGGACACAGTATTCCAGATGTGGGCGTCCCATAGTTTTATACAGGGGCAGGAAGATATTCTGGGTCACAGCCCTGGTACAATTACAGGTCTCTGTTCCCCCAGACCTGGGCTCCCTTGGTCGTCGCCGGTCTCCAGCCACGTCACAGCGCCGCCCTGCACGGGTAACGAGGCTGCAGTGGTGTGAGGCCTTTGTTGTGAGGGAGGCCCATAGAGCCTGGGGCGCGGCCCAGCGATCTTCCTGCCTCAGCGTCCGTGGCCAATCTAGACGCGCTTTTCGGCAAAAAAAACCCCGATTGCCATTTTCGCCATCGGGGCTTTTTTGCGGAAAACTCTTCTGTGCTGTCTACACTGGCCCTTTTGCGCAAAAGTCTTTCGGAAAAAGACTTTTGCCCAAACGGAAGCAGCATAGTATTTCCGGAAAAGCGCTGATGATTTTACAGGAGATCGTCAGTGCTTTTCCGGAAATTCAAGCCGCCAGTGTAGACAGCTGGCAAGTTTTTCCGGAAAATTGCTGATTTTCCGGAAAAACTGGCCAGTCTAAACACAGCCCCTGAGTGGCTGAGCCTCTGCTCGGATCCGGGCATCTGTGCTCCCAGGGTGCCTTTGGGGCTGGCAGAGCCGAGCGGCTGCCTCCTTCCAGGCCGGGTCCCTGCGTGTGTATGGAAGTCCGGTGTGTTCTGTGTTTGCCGCCTGCCGGACAGGCAGATAACGGCTGTTTGTCGCCCACGATTCCCTGCAGGAGAAACTCCAGGAGGCCTTGGGCCCACTCAGGGAGCAGCTGGAGGACGCCCTGGCGCTGAGAACTGAAGAGGAGGAGAAAACCACAACGTGGCAGGTGGGTATCTGGGTTAATCTCCCTGGCTGCATCTACACTGCAGGCTTCTTTCAGAAGAGCCTTTTTTCGGAAGAGGTCGTCCAAAAAAACGTCTTCTGAAAGAGAGCGTCTGCACACAAAAGCACATCGAAAACGCGATCTGCTTTTTCGAAAGAGAAGGTCCAGACTGAATGGACGCTCTCTCGTGTGTCAGCTGTGATCGCTATGGGCGGAGTGGCCACCAGGGCTTTTTCCTCTTTCCTCTCTTCGGAAAGAACGCCCTCTTCCCCGTCCGCACGCGCCTTTTTGTGAAAGAGCTCTTTTGAAAAAGGCTTCTTGCTCGTAGAATGAGGATTACCAGTGCTGGGGAAACCCCTCTGTTTGGTCGATTTAATTTAGAAAGTCTGCGATTGCGGCGTGGATGTAACTGGAGGGGTTTTTTTTTCGGAAAAATGGCCGTTTTTCAAAAAAATCTCTCTGCAGCGTAGACATAGTCTCTGAGCCCTTTCCCCGGCAGCGCTCCCAGGCATGAAGTAGCGGAAAGCTCCAGGATGAGGCTATGAACTTGCTCTGGTAAATCAAAACTAGCTGGGGTATGTCTGCACATGGAGCACTCGGCACCCCACAGCAGCGGGGACACCCTATGAGCGAGCAGAGCTAGGGGCAGGTCAGAGTAAAGCCAGGCAGAGCTCGGCCACTTCACAGCCTCTGCTGCCACATGGCCATCTCATCCCGGTCACCTTCTGCTGCTCCTGTGACTGTCCCAATGAGACGTACAGGGTATGTCTAGACTACAGGCTTACGTCCACATATGTATTGTCGACAGAACCTGTCGACAAAACTTACGTCGACATAGAGGGTGTGTCTAGACTACAGGGTTTTGTCGACAAAAGTGGACTTTTGTCGACAAAGCTATACCTGCGTCCACACTGCCTTTGAGTTATGTCGACAAAACTCAGCAGTTTTGTCGACGTATGTAAACCTCATTCGACGAGGAATAACGCCTTTTGTTGACAGAGTTTTGTCGATAGAAGGCGTGATTACATCTACACTGTCCTTTGCGTCCACACTGTTATGTCGATAAAGCAGCTTGCTTTGTCGACAGAACTGAATATGTCTAGACGCTCTTTGTCGACAGAAGTTTTTTTGAAAGATACTGTCGACAAAACTTCTGTCGACAAAACCCTGTAGTCTAGATGTACCCAGAGTGTCTAGACGACATCCAGTTCTGTCGACAAAGTAAGCCGCTTGGTCGACATAACAGTGTGGACGCAAAGGACAGTGTAGATGCAATAACGCCTTCTATCGACAGAACTCTGTCGACAAAAGGCGTTATTCCTCGTCGAATGAGGTTTACATACGTCGACAAAACTACTGAGTTTTGTCGACATAACTCAAAGGCAGTGTGGACGCAGGCCTAGTTTTGTCAACAAAACCCTGTAGTCTAGACACACCCACAGAGGATATAAGACAGGGAATACCTTATGGCCTTTGTATAAAACCATTGGACGCCCACAGCTGGAATCCTGCATGCAGATGTGGTTGGCTCATCCCCAAAAAGATCTCTTGGCACTGGAAGAGGTTCAGAAAAGGGCAACAAAAATGATGAGGGGTTGGGAACGGGTCCCGTATGAAGAGAGCTGAAGAAGACTGTGACTTTTCAGCATAGAAAAGAGGAGACTAAGGGGGGAATGTGATAGAGGTCTATAAATCATGAGTGGTGTGGAGAAAGTGAGTAAGGAATCTACTTGTTCCCATAACATAGGAACTTGGGGTGACCAAACAAAATGAATAGGTAGCAGGTTTAAAACAAAGAAAAGGAAGTTTTTCTTCGTGCAGCACACGGTTAACCTGTGGAACTCCTTGCTGGAGGATGCTGTGAAGAGCAGGACTTTAATAGGGTTTAAAAAAGAACTAGAGCGATTCATGGAGGTTAGGCCCATCAATGGCTATTAGCCAAGATGGGTAGGAATGGTGTCCCAAGCCGTCGATGCTGAACGTGCAGCCCTGGGAGCAGGCTGTCAAGAAAGAGCATCACCCACATCGTGCTGGGACGGGTCGCTGGGGGGCAGAGGGGAGAGTGTCCAGCCCTGTGCCGTCCCCTCCTCCGCCGTACATCTCTCCTTTTCCCTCGATTTCTCCCCTCCCCCCTGTGCCCGTCCCGTGCCACCTGCTGTAAGAGTCTGCAGCTTTACCTAGCACCCTGGACAACCCCGCTACGGGACTGGCCCTGTTCACTGAGCTAAAACCGGCCCTTTCTGGTACGTTTCCCAAACTTCACACTGACCTCACAGCCCCTGTTTTAACTCGGCGCTGGCCTGTGGGTTCCTCTCTCCTTTCCTGTCTCCAGAGGACAGTGCAGGCGAAGCGGGAGACGATTGCGGGTGAATTTAACAAGCTGCACGCGCTGCTGAGGGAGGAGGAGCAGCTGCTTCTGCAGAGGCTGGCGGAGGAAGAGCGGGAGACGCTGCAGCGGCTCCAGGAAAATGTCTCCAAACTCTCCCAGCAAAGCGCCTCCCTGCAGCAGCTGATCGCAGAGATCGAGGGGAAGTGTCAGCAGCCGGTTGCTGAGCTGCTGAAGGTGAGACGGCGTCAAAACTCTGCCCCCAGCCAGAATTTCAGCTCGGATCCATGAGCCTGGATCCCAGGAGTTAGAGAGGGGTGGGTGAAAGGGTCTCTGAGAGCCTGATTCAGCCCGCCAAACGGGGTGATCCGGCCCACGGAGGCCCTGCCGCTACCTCGACCCCAGGCCATTGAGAGCCTTAGAGTGGGAGGAGCATGCAAAGTTTTCCCTGCCTCCCCCACTCCCGCCCTGCAGGGCAGGGTGAAAGAAGCTTTGCGCAGCTCCCCTAGCACTGATTGGCCTGGGAGTGGGGGAGCGTGCGAAGCCTCCTCCTGTGCCGCAAGGAGCATGTGGCACGTTGAAGTGCCGCAAGGAGCATGTGGCGCTCTGAAGTGCCGCAGGGAGCACGTGGCACTCTGAAGTGCCGCGAGGAGCATGTGGCACTTTGAAATGCTGCAAGGTGCACGTGGCGCTCTGAAGTGCCGCAAGGAGCATGTGGCACTTTGAAATGCTGCAAGGTGCACGTGGCACTCTGAAGTGCCGCTAGGAGCACGTGGCGCTCTGAAGTGCCGCAAGGAGCACGTGGCGCTCTGAAGTGCCGCAAGGAGCACGTGGCACTCTGAAGTGCCACAAGGAGCACGTGGCACTCTGAAGTGCCGCAAGGAGCACGTGGCACTCTGAAGTGCCGCAAGGAGCACGTGGCGCTCTGAAGTGCCGCAAGGAGCACGTGGCGCTCTGAAGTGCCGCAAGGAGCACGTGGCGCTCTGAAGTGCCGCAAGGAGCACGTGGCGCTCTGAAGTGCCGCAAGGAGCACGTGGCACTTTGAAGTGCCGCATGCTCCTTGCAGGGCAGGGGGTAGGGCGGAAGGAGTCTTCGTATGCTCCCTTCACCTCCAGGCCAATCAGGGCGTGGATGTGGGGTAACATGTGAAGCCTCTTCCTGCCCTGCCAAGCTGATGGTGCCTAGTGGGAAGCAGGGGAAAATATGGTCTGTGGGTGGGAAGCCCAGAAGCATCCTGGCCCCACCCCTTCCGGTTTAGGCCCCGCCCCTTCGGGAGCAGCCCCCAGATCATTGCCCACGCCTGAGTTAGTCAACTTGTTCTGTGGGCTCCTGACCGACAATATCGGGCCCAGGGCTCCCTCAGTTCCAGACGGTGCCGTTTGGGTGGGAGGAGCATCACGGAGGCCCAGGGGTGCCCTGCGAGATTAGACGTTTGGTGCCGCCCGGAAGGGTGAATCCATTCTCTAGATGAAAGGCTGCTGCCCGGATGGGCAATGGCTCCAGTTTCTGCCCCCGGTGTTCACCCAGAGCATCGATTCTCTTTCTCCTTTCAGGACGTGAAAAGCACGTTGAGCAGGTGCGTGTCCCGTTTTCCCCACCCTCGTATTCCTGGGGGGGCCCTGCGGCGCTGCCGGCACAGGGCAGCTGCTGATGCTGGGACATTTGCTTCCTAGGAGTGAAAACATGAAACTCCAGGAACCAGAAGATGTTTGCACCGACCTGCAGCGCGGGTATAAAATTTGTCTTGATCTGAGGGAAGCTCTGAACAGATTTGCAGGTGAGTAGGAGCCCTCTTCTTGCCCCCATGCCCCCTTCTGCCCCTCTCATCTGCCCCTCCCCTTCCCTCTCCCAGCATCAGCCTGTCCCCTCCGCCCCACTGCCACCTTCCTACCCTTCCCCCGCTCCTCCTGCCCTTTCTCTTCACTGTCTCCCCATTGACCCCCATTAGCCCTGGTGCCTGCCCCTCCCCCTGCCCCATTGCTGCCAGCCCGTCTGCTCCTCCTGTGCCCCCTGCCTTTAACCGCCCCCCTGGTACCTCTCTAGCCCCCTGGCACCCACCCTGCCCCCGCCTTCCCACCCACTGAGGATCAAACCTTCCCTCCCCCCCATCTGCCCTGGCTCCTTCCCCATCCCTGTCCCCCGGCATTTGTCTCTCCCCCACCCTCACCCCTGCTTCCTGCCCCCTCCCCTCACACTCCCTCCACCTTCCCCTTAGTTCTCCCCGGCCTCTGCCCCGGCACCCCTCTAGCCCCTGGGAACAGCCCCTCTGCTCCCTGAGGCCCCTCTCTGCCTTCGCCTCCGTCACAGCCACAGAACTGGCAGGGACCTCGAGAGTCATCGGGTCCCGTCCCCGGCCCTCACGGCAGGGCCCAGCAGTATCCGGAGCAGCCCTGACCGGTGTGTGTCCAACCCGCTCTTCAATAGCCCCAGGGATGGAGACTCCACAACCCCCCCCCCCGGCAACTTATCCCAGTGTCTCACCCCCCGACAGGGGGGAAGTTTTTCCTAATGTCCAACCTCAACCTCCCTGGCTGCAGTTTGAGCCCATTGCTGCTTGTCCTGCCCTCAGAGGCCAAGGGGAACAATTTGTCTCCCTCCTCCTGTGACGCCCTGTTAGATACTTGCAAACCGCTCTCATGTCCCCTCTGTCTGCTCCTTTCCAAACCAGACAAGCCCAATTCCTCCAGCCTCCCCTCCTAGCTCCTGTTCTCTCGACCTTTCATCGTTCTCGTTGCTCTTCTCTGGACCCTCCAATTTCTCCACCTCTCTCCTGAAACGTGGGGCCCAGAACTGGACACAAGACTCCAGCTGAGGCCTGATCAGCGCAGGGCAGAGCGGAAGGACGACTCCTCGTGTCTCGCTCACAGCGCTCCTGGGAATCTGCCCCCCTGGGGCCTGCTCTTCCCTTTGCCCCTCGGCCTGCCTGGGGTCTCCTCCCTGGCCCCCCCTTTGGGTCCTCTGGGCCCCACCCCATCTCTGCCGCACTGGTGCCCACATCTCCTCCCCCCTCTGCCTCCCTAGGGCCTGTCCTTCCCCACACCCCTCTGTCTGCCCCTCTGCTCCCTTCTTCCCCCTCTGCCCCCTGGTGTCCACCCCTCCCTCTGCCCTCCTTGCATCTGCCCCTGCACCCAGCCCCCCAGGGGACTGCCCCCTCCCTCGCCCCTCTGTGGCCTTGTGCCTGCTCCTCTTGCCCCACATTGGCCCTATGGTAGCTCCCTCCTCTCCACCCCTCCCCCTCTGCCCCATCATCTGCCCCTCCCCTTCTCTCTCCCAGCATTACCCCGCCCCTCCCCTGCCCCCACTGACAGCTTCCCACCCCTGCCCCGCTCCTCCTGCCCTTTTCCTGCTCTGTGTCTCCTCACTGGCAGGGGGGCCCTGACCCCCCTCAAACAGTAACCCCCCCCCCCCGCACAGCGATTAACGGGGGGCAGGTTAATTTCCCCCTGACTCCAGGGACCCGCCCCTGCTCCCGGCCCTGACTCTGTGACTCTCTCCCCAGTGGACGTGACGCTGGATCCAGACACGGCTCATCCCAGCCTCGTCCTGTCTGAGGATCGGAAACGTGTGAGACACGGAGACACGCGCCAGGATCTGCCCGACACCCCCGAGAGATTTGACCCTTGTCCCTGTGTGCTGGGCGCCGAGGGGTTCGCGGGCGGGAGGCGTTACTGGGAGGTGGAGGTGGGGGACAAGACAGGCTGGGACCTGGGGGTCTGCAGGGAATCTGTGAGCAGGAAGGGGTGGGTCACACTCTCACCTGAGGATGGATACTGGGTCGTGTGGCTGTGGGACGGGGGATACGAGGCCTGCACCTCCCCCTCCACCCCCCACCCCGTGAGCGCCAGGCCCAGCCGGGTGGGGGTTTTCCTGAACTACGAGGCGGGCGAGGTCTCGTTTTACAATGTGACTGACAGGTCCCATCTCTTCACCTTCACCGGCACCTTCTCCGGGACGCTGCGCCCTTTCTTCAGTCCCTGTGTCAACGCCGGGGGCACCAACGCGGCTCCCCTGACCATCAGCCCAGTGCCGGCCCAGGCGGGAGGGGATCCCTGCCCCTGACAGTGACCCCCCGGCACCAACTGGCCCCTCCCAGCGCTGCTGTTCCTCCCCCCAGAGATGGGAGCCGGTTACTGCAGGTACCTGGATGTTTTGTGCCAACCGGTCGCTGCCCCTTTCCCTTTGCAACTGGAGCCTCCAGTGGAAAACCAGACACCTGGCAGCCCAGCCCAGGCTGGTGAATGGGACCCCCTGGCTGGAAGGAGCCCAGGCTGCCCTTCCCCCCTGGCCTGGGTTTGCTCCACCCCAGCATAGAGTGAAACTGCTACGAAACGTGGCCAGACAGCGGGTGGGGTTTGCTGCCCTCACCTTGCCCCATCCCCTGCCCCAAGGCTAGCAGAGGGTGCTGGATGGCGGAGGGAGAAGGGGACTTTCACTCCTGTCAGAGTCAAACACGACAGAAAAAGTGTCTTCTAATTTAGAACCTGTCGTCGTTGTAAGCAGGCGTCGGCCCAACAACTTTTCCTTTATGTTTCACCAGCTGTTTATTAAAAATCTAGTTTTAGAAATGGAGGGAGCGGCCTTCATTCTTCCCTCATGTCCATATGGACACGTGAGGTGCTGACATGTGTGTACACCCTTGAACTGCGGCACTTCAAGCAAGCCAAAACATTTCTCCGAACCCAATTCATGACGACTGTTCCGTGACAATGTCCACGTGTCATAACCCGCGCAGACACACACACACGCGGCTGCTCCCTCGCTCTCTTGCCTTGACCAGCTCTCTCTAGAACGTAGGGCTCATACGCCCCATACTGCGCTGCGCCTTCAAACATTCAGGCTGTGTCTACACTGGGTCACTTATTCCGGAAAATCAGCCGCTTTTCCGGAATAAGTTGCCAGCTGTCTACACTGGCCCCTTGAATTTCCGGAAAAGCACTGACGATCTACTGTAAAATTGTCAGTGTTTTTCCGGAAAAACTATGCTGCTCCCGTTCGGGCAAAAGTCCTTTTCCGGAAAAACTGTTCCGGAAAAGGGCTAGTGTAGACAGCGAAAATGACGATCAGGGCTTTTTTCCAGAAAAGCGTCCTGCCAATGTAGACGCGCTTTTTCCGGAAATACTTATAACGGAAAACTGTTCCATTTTAAGCATTTCCGGAAAAGGGTGCCAGTGTAGACGTAGCCTCGGAGGTGAAAAAAACCACAGAATGAATTCACCAATCTTATTAGATCCATGCGATTTTGTAACATCCTTTGAACTTCTGGCTGCATTCATTCCTGCGATTTTCAACTGTCTAGCTACAGATCATTGATAATCAAGATAGGGCCTCTCCCTGCCTGCTCCTGCGTCAATTAACACCACTCTGTCCTCAACCTGACATCCTGCCTTCCTCTCCATAGAAATTTCGGCTGCAATATCGTCTTTTAGTTTATTTTTCTATAGAAATATTATTTGCAGCCAGCGCCCACTGATTTCAGAGCAGTGTCGGGCTCTTCATGTCCTTGGTTTTAAAAACCCAACAAATGCAGTTTGGTAAAGAAACAGAGAAGGGATCTTCTTACTGAGTCATCACAAATTAACTTCATTGTATTAAAGACGCTGGCCTATAACAACACACAACATGGAGTTGGGTGAAGCTAGCTTTCTTCCCAGCCATGAATCAATGGAAAAGGTCACATTTGTGTGTCTCATACATTGAAGGGATGTCTGCACAGCAGCGTTATTTCAGAATACCTGACTTCATTTCGAATAGAAGAACTAGAGGACACCAAATGAAATGAATGGGGAGCAGGTTTCAAACTAATAAAAGAAAGTTCTTCACACAGCGGGTAGTCAACCTGTGGAACTCCTCGCCGGAGGAGGCTGTGAAGGCTAGGACTAGAACAGAGTTTAAAGAGAAGCTAGATAATTTCATGGAGGTTAGGTCCATAAAAGGCTATTAGCCAGGGGATAAAATGGTGTCCGTGGCCTCTGTTTGTCAGAGGCTGGAGAGGGATGGCAGGAGACAAAATTGCTTGATCGTTGTCTTCGGTCCACCCCCTCTGGGGCACCTGGTGCTGGCCACTGTGGGCAGACAGGATACTGGGCTAGATGGACCTTTGGTCTGACCCAGTCCGGCCGTTCTCATGTTCTTATGAAATAACAACATGCGCATTGCAACAGCGAGCCGTTATGTGGAAGTAATGCCGTGTTGGAGGGCCGTGTCTCTTGTGGCGGTGGTTTGCTAGGCCTGCGTGGACACCCCGGGCGTTAGAGGGGTGGGATCCGATTTACTGTGCAGTCATGGGCCAGGGTAGGCGCGGCCGAGCTGGTTATTGCGAAGGCCACGAAGAGATTTACGTGTCCTCGGAACACGTGTCCTGCTCTCGAAGGGGTTCTCTACGCTGGTGAGCGACAGTGCTACAAAGTGCTGGGCAGCATTCCCTCTAAGGTGGGCGCCTGTGCAGCCACGCACAGAAAATTCTCCACCCGCCCACCTCCTCCACAGCGGTGAGTGGCGCGTGCTCCGGCAGGCGGGCCCTGCTGTGGCCTCGGGGTGGGGGGTGGCGGGAAACTGAGGGCCTGGTCCAGAGACTGGGGCCTGTATTGAGGCCAGATGGTGGCAGTCTGCTCCGGCCATGTGGTGAGGGGGCCAGGGCCTGCTCTGGCAGCTGGGGCTTGCCTGGCGGGGGGCTAGCGCCTGCTGTGTGGTGGGGGGGCTGCTCCAGTGGGGAGCCAAGGGCTGCCGCATGGCGGGGGGCCAGGGCTTGCTCTGATGGGGGGTAGGGCATGCCACGTGGTGGGGGGTGTTTCTCCAGCAGGGAGCCAGGGCGTGCTGCATAGTGGGGGCTGCTCTTCAGTGCGGGGGGCCAGGGCCTGCTGCAGCCACGTCGTGAGGGGGAGCCAGGGCCCGGGTCCGGTGGCTGGAGGCCTGCGCCGAGACCACGTGTTGCTGGGGGGCAGGAAGAGGCCTGCCCCATGGTGTGAGGCCGGCTCTGCTCCGACAGCAGGGCTGCTTCCAGGCAATCCCCAGGGCTGGAGCCGGGCTGTGGTGCGGCTGCTCCTGAGGCTGCCCCCTCCCCCCTGTACCTCTCTTTCTCCCCTCAGAGCCCCCTGGCCCTCGACCTTCTCTGCCCCAGGTGGGGGCTCACAGCCAGCCCTCCCAAGGGGCAGCCTGGGGCTTGCCGTGCACACAGGCTGCGTAGGGAGCAACACTCCATAGCAGGGAGGAGGGACGCGTCCCACCTTCTCCCCACAAGCTGTGTGTGTGGGGGGGTACTTCCCGGAAGAGTTTTTCGGGAGCCACCGCACTGGTGGGTGCCACGGCGGCATTCACCCACACAAGCGCCCGCGCCTTCATTGCTGGCGCACAAGACAGAACTCCGCTCCTGGCTGGACAATCTTAGGGGGACACTGGTCCCCGTGTAAACGGGCTCCTAGTACGGTGAGCGCCCCCCCCGGTACGGCGATGGTTCACCTGCAGGGCTGGGAGAGCTCTCTGCCGCGGCCACGCTCACGTGCTGTCGTGGTGGCGCTTTTCAAACGCCGAAGGCCACGGCGACACGAGGAAACGATTGTGAAACGCCAACGTTCCATTTCAGAACTCCTGCTTCCACACATTCAAATTAGCGGATCCTTCCTACGGGAAACTCTCCACGTTCGCCCCAGGCAGGCTCCGGTCATGTGAACGTACAGCCTGGACGTAGAGCCCTAAGCAGCGCTGGGGAGTAATTAGTCTGAATTACCCTGGGGAGTCGTTATTTCGAAATAGCAGCACCAGCGCATCCACATCGTCGGTATTTTGAAATAACCATTTTGAAATTAGCATTAGTCCTTGAGGAAAGCAGGAGTATCGATTTCAAAAGAAGTGGCCGCGTGGAGACTCCGCTTATTAATTCCACCGAAGGGAGGTGATTTAAAAAATACACGAGGGCTGTGTCGACACGGGCACGATCTTGTGCAAAAGCAGCTGCTCTTGTGCAAAAACTCGCTCCCTGTCTACACTGGTTGCGTGTTCTTGCGCAAGCAAACTGACGTTCTTAATGTGTGAAATCAGGGCTTTTTGCACCAGAACTCTGATGCTCCCGCTCAGGAAGACGCCCTTTTATGCAACTGTTCTTGAGCAAGAGGCCAATATAGACAGGCAACATGAATTTTTTTGCGCAAGAAAGCCCGATGGTTAAAATGGCCATCGGAGCTTTCTTGCGCAAGACAGCGTCTACACTGGCACGGATGCTCTTGCGCAAAGGCATATGCCAGTGTAGACGCTCTCTTCTGGAAGAGTTTTTGCACAAGAACTCTTCCACAAAAAAGTTCTTGCACAAGAAGCTGCCAGTGTAGACGTAGCCAAGGGCGTTAGATCAAGGCTAAATGTTGTAATTCTGGGGGAAGAAAAGTCTGCAATTCCCTTAGGGATTGGCTGAACAAGAAGTAGGATGTAATGATTTTGTAAGCTTGACATTTCTACATTGTTTTATTGTTTAGCTACGTAACAGTAACCTCCCACAAACAATTCTATGTTACACCATAAGAGTTTGCATTACACTACTTGTATTAAGTGAATTAAAAATACCTTTTTTTTACAATGCAAATATGTCTCATAAAATACTATAAAGAGAATATACTTTGTGTGCTGTGTTGTAATCGATATATTTGAAAACACAGAAAAACACCTAACATGTTTAGAATAAATGTAAATTGGTATTCTATTATTGCTTAACAGTGGGATCAAAACTCTAATAATCGTGATTCATTTTTTAAATTCGGCGAGGAGTCCTGTGGCACCTTATAGACTAACTGAAGTGTAGGAGCATAAGCTTTCGTGGGCAAAGACCCACTTCGTCAGATGCATGTCTGCAGATTCAGACTAACACGGCTACCCCTCTGATACTTGACATTTTTTAAATTGAGTCATTCTGAGTTAATCACTTGAGTAAAGCAAGATTCATTGACAGTCCTAGTTCAAGCTCTTTCTGAAATCTTCCCATGGTGGAGGAACGTGCAGGGTTTTTCTCCTACGTGGGTTTCTCACTCTCAGGATGTTTTTACAGTGTCTGCCTCCTGTGTGACCGGCAGTGGGAATAAAGAGTTGAGCGCCTACTGAAGTTTTTCCCACAGTCCAAACATTTATAAGGTCTCTCGCCCGTGTGGATTCTCCGATGGTTAATAAGGCCCGAGCGTTGACTGAAGCTTTTCTCACACTCGGGGCATTTATAGGGTTTGTCTCCCGTGTGCAGCGCCCGATGGGCAATAAGGTTTGAGCTCCGACTGAAACTTTTCCCACAGTCTGCGCACGTATAGGGTCTCTCTCCCGTGTGCAGTCTCTGATGGGTAATAAGATTTGAGCGCCGACTGAAGCTTTTCCCACAGTCCGCACATTTATAGGGCCTCTCTCCCGTATGGATTCTTCCATGATTAATAAGGACCGAGCGCTGGCTGAAGCTTTTCCCACAATCCAAGCATTTATAGGGTTTCTCTCCCGTGTGGGTTCTCTGATGAACAATCAGGGCCGATGGGACGCTGAAACTTTTCCCGCACTCAAAGCATGTATGTAGCCCATCTCCAGTGTGCATTTTCCTGTGGCTAATAAGGACTGAGTGTTGACTGAAGCTTTTCCCACACTCCGCGCATGTATAGGGTCTCTCCCCCGTGTGGATTCGTCCGTGGCTAAGAAGAGCTGAGCGCTGACTGAAGCTCTTCCCGCACTCCGAGCATTGGTAGGGTTTCTCTCCCGTGTGGGTCCTCCGGTGGATAAGAAGAGCTGACGGTGCCCCAAAACTTTTCCCGCACTCTGGGCACTTATAGGGTCCCTCTCCCGTGTGCATCCTCTCGTGGGTAATAAGGACGGAGCGCTGGCTGAAGCTTTTCCCGCAGTGCAAGCATTTATAGGGTTTCTCGCCCGTGTGAGTCCTCTGATGGATAACCAGGGTGGAGGGGGCACTGAAAATTTTCCCACACTCCAGGCATTTATACGGCCCCTCTTGCCGGTGGATTCGTTCATGGCTAATGAGGTGTGAGCGCTGAGTGAAGCTCTTTCCGCAGTCCTTGCACGGATAGGGTTTCTCTCCCGTGTGGGTCCTTCGATGGGTCGTAAGGGCGGACGGCGCGTTGAAACTTTTCCCGCACTCGAGGCACTTATACCGGCCCTCGCCGGTGTGGAGTCGGCTGTGACTCGTGAGACCCGAGAGCTGGCGGAAGCTTTTCCCACACTCCGGACATTGATACGCTCTCTCTCCCGTGTGCAGTGTTTGATGGGTGGTAAGATTGGAGCTCCACGTGAAGCGTTTCCCGCAGTCCAAGCACTGGTAGGGTTTCTCTCCCGTGTGACTTCTCTCGTGGATGAGAAGGGCTGAGGGTACCCTGAAACTTTTCCCACACTCCGGGCACTGATACGGTCCCCCTCCAGGGTGAGTTCTCCTATGATTAATAAGGCCGGAGAGATGTCTGAAGCTCATTCCACACTCACGGCATTTATACGGTTTTTCGCCCGTGTGCAGCCTCTGATGGGTGGCAAGATTTGAGTTCCGACTGAAGTTTTTCCCACATTCCAAGCATTTATAGATTTTCTGAGTCGTATGGTTTGTTGGCCGGGCTGCAGTTCCCTTGGGATTTTTGCCTTCTCCCCTATATTCAGTGGATTCATGCGCTTTCTTCCTTGAGTGGTTTCCCATCATCCCCTTTGCCTTCTGCGGATTATACCAGGCTTTTTGCTGTTCCAAACGCCGGGGAGAATTTCCACCAGCTCGTCTCAAAAAGTTCTCCTGCAGTTCCATAGGCTGAAGGCCTTGCTGCTGCAGAACCCCCTCCACATTCTCATTTTTGGTCTCATTGCCTGCTGGGACAGAGAGAGAGAGAGAGAAGCCCGAGTTGGTAGAAACAACTGGAAGAGAACCAGTCAAGAGGGAAAATACAACATAATAGCTGTTGGGAAGACTGAGGCTACGTCTTTACTACAAGCCTCTTTCAAAAGAGGCTTTAATCTTGTGAAAAAGCTTCTTTTGAAAGATATCGTCTAGACAGCAACCAGTATTTTCGAAAAAGAGCCGTATTTTTGAAAAAGAGAGCACCCAGGCTGTTTGGATGCTCTCTTTCAAAAAAGCACTGTTTGCGTTCAATAACGCCTTTTTCGAAAGAGCGCTTTCAAAAAAAGGCGTTATTCCTCGTAAAATGAGGTTTTCCACGGTTGAAAAAATGGCCGCGTTCTTTCGATTTACAGTAATTACTTGTTTAACACATGCCTACTTAACACTTTTTCACAATAGCATGATTTTTTTTAGGGAACGTTTTTCGAATAACACGACTGCCCCCAAAATAATACAAAAATAATCAAGAGGACTACTTGGCGCGGAGGTATAAATTGGTGAAAACAGTGGTAATATGCATGAGCGGATGAATACATGTGGTCACAGTGCTACACTCATTCACGCATTTATCTTTGTTTTTTAACAAACCGTGGCAACTTGTGTTCCTAGTTATCTTGTGTTGCTCGGTATGTAATGCTGACATTGATGACCCAACAAAAAATTGACTTTGCCACCACCATCTGAAACGCAACCCCCACTTTTTCCATTATTTGGAATGGGAAAATTGACCCCCGCATAGCACGTTTTTGCTTAGCACAAACATTTTCAGAAACGCACCTAAAGTGTTAAATGAAGAATTACTGTAATTGCGAAAGAACGTGGCAGCAGTATAGACACAGGTGAAGCTAAAAAAAAAAAAAATAACCTGTAGACTAGACCAATGTTTTCCAATTTTATTTGGCCACAGAACCCTTTCAGACTCGAAATAATTTTGCAGAACCCCTAATAACCGTCTAATGTACGGAGCTGAAAAAGTAGGCCACAAATAATTAAGGATAATAATAAACAAATACTAAACAAGGTCATGAGATCAACATTTAGTTTAATTGCACATATTTAAAAACAAAAATCACATAATATTCATTCTTTTTTTTACATCATAAAATGTTATTGGAATGAAATTTTTTCGCGGGAATTATTTTCACGTCACGGAACTCTGGGGTTCCGTGGAACACCCTTTGGGAAACACTGCTCTAGACACACCCTGAGAAATTGGATTCTGCCTCCACATCCCATCCAAACACTCAGAGGGAAACCGAGAGAGAAAACTCCTGACAGCTCACTGGATGGATGGGAACCAATCTTCCCTCCAATTTTTCTCATTCATGTGCGGATTTTTTTTATGTGCACCAAGTATGTGCACCACCCGTGGAAAAAAAACCAACTGTGGGAACTCTGCTAGTCACCTGGGTGTCATTTGAATCGCTCCTGAGCAGTCACACAAGTACAGAGCATACGGAGAATGCTGCTGAGAACTCAAGGGTGATATCTGCCATACCGATATGACACCTAGGGGTACGTCTAGACTACGGGGTTTTTTCAAATGGAGATATGCAAATGTGGCGCTAATTTGCATATCTTCTTCCGATCGCTTTTTCGAAAGGGAAAGCAGTCTGGACGCGGGGTAGGGGTGTTTCTGGAAAAACAACTCCTCCTTTTTCAGAAAAAAATTTTCTCTCTAAAAAAAGGAGGTTGACGCAGTTTTTCGAAAAAGGGTTTTTTTCTGCAACCCCTCCTGCAGCCATAAGAACATAAGAACGGCCGTATTGGGTCAGACCAAAGGGCCATCTAGCCCAGTAGCCTGTCTGCCAACAGTGGCCAGCACCAGGTACCCCAGAGAGGGTGGACCGAAGACAATGATCAAGGGATTTGTCTCGTGCCATCCCTCTCCAGCCTCTGACAAACAGAGGCCAGGGAGACCATTTCTATCCCCTGGCTAATAGCCTTTTATGGACCTAACCTCCATGAAATTATCCAGCTTCTCTTTAAACTCTATTATAGTTCCAGCCTTCACAGCCTCCTCTGGCAAGGAGTTCCACAGGTTGACTACACGCTGTGTGAAGAAGAACTTTTTTTATTAGATTTAAACCTGCTCCCCATTCATTTCATTTGGTGTCCTCTAGTTCTTCTATTTAGGGAACTAATAAATAACTTTTCTTTATCGGCCCTCTCCACCCCACTCATGATTTTATAGACCTCTATCCTATCCCCCCTCAGTCTCCTCTTTTCTAAACTGAAAAGTCCCAGTCACTTTAACCTCTCCTCATATGGGACCCGTTCCAAACCCCTAATCATTTCAGTTGCCCTTTTCTGAACCCTTTCCAAGGCCAAAATATCTTTTTTGAGGTGAGGAGACCACATCTGTATCTGTATCACATACTACGTTCACTTCCAAAAAATCGTTTGAAAAAACGATCGGAAGAAGATATGCAAATTCCTGCAGAATTTGCATATCGTCTTTTGAAATTAAAACCTAGTCTAGAGGTGCCCCTGAGGGCCACAGCCTGAGTTGGCTAAGAGGAGGCAGAATTTGAGGGCATCACCCCCCATTCTGGGAATTTTCAGCTCTCCCCACATTTCCTGGATGGTTTCTGTGTCAGCGTCCCTGACTCCTCACCTGTCTCGCTGCCTCTTGGGATATTTCTTTCTTCGGTGGTCTGGGGATCTGGAACCCACGGCTCTTCTCCTGCTTCCAGGCGGGCGATCAGGTCCGGTTTGGGGATGGGAAGTCCTACTCAGGGAGGGAAATCAGGTGTGAAATCAAGCCAGTAAATCTAATGTCAAAACCAGGGGAAACTGGCTGAAACTACAGCAAAGAACCGAATTGTCCGACCAGACCCATAGATGAAAATAATTTGTTGGGGAAGAGACAGTTTCTGTAAGGGGAAATCATGCCTTATTAATCTGCTAGAGGTCTTTGAGGGAGTCAACAAACATGTGGACAAGGGGGATCCAGTGGATCTAGTGTACTTAGATTTCCAGAAAGCCTTTAACAAGGTCCCTCACCAAAGGCTCTAAAGTAAAATAAGTTGTCATGGGATAAAAGGGAAGGTCCTTTCACGGATTGCTAACTGGTTAAAAGACAGGAAACAAAGGGTAGGAATAAATGGTCAGATTTCTTTCTTCGGTGGCCTGGGGATCTGGAACCCACGGTTCTTCTCCTGCTTCTGAAATGGTCAGTTCCCCAAGGGTCCATACTGGGACCAATCCAATTCAATTTATTTATAAATGATCTGGAGAAAGGAGTAAATTGCGAGGTGGCAAAATTTGCAGATGAGACCAAACTGCTCAAGGTAGCTAAGCCCAAAGCAGACTGTGAAGAACTTCAAACAGAGCTCACCACACTACGGGTGTGTCTAGACCGCCAGGGTTTTGTCGACAAAAGTGGACTTCTGTCGACAAAACTATACCTGCGTCCACACTACCGCTGAGTTCTGTCGACATAACGTCGACAGAACTCAGCAGTTTTGTCGACGCTGGTAAACCTCATTTTACGAGGCATAACGCCTTCTGTCGACAGAGTTTCTGTCGACAGAAGG
The DNA here is from genome assembly GCF_052426305.1 of Pelodiscus sinensis. NCBI lineage: Eukaryota > Metazoa > Chordata > Testudines > Trionychidae > Pelodiscus > Pelodiscus sinensis. The sequence goes on from NC_143070.1 coordinate 33,150,131, forward strand.
TGTTATTGCATGTAAACTGTCCTTTGCGTCTACACTACCATGTCGACAAAGCAGCTTGCTTTGTCGACAGAACTCAATGTAGTCTAGACGCTCTTTGTCGACAAAACTTCTGTCAACAGAAGCCTGTAGTCTAGACGTACCCTAAGGGTGTGTCTAGACGACAGGTTTTTGTCAACAAAAGTGGACTTCTGTCGACAAAGCTATACCTGTGTCTACACTGCCGCTGAGTTCTGTCGACGTTCTGTCGACGGCAGTTTTGTCGACGGCGGTAAACCTCATTCTGCAAGGAATAACGCCTCTTGTCGACAGAGTCCTGTCGACAGAAGGCGTTACTGCATCGACACTGTCCTTTGCGTCTACACTGTCGTGTCGACAAAGCGGCTTGTTTTGTCCACAGAACTGGATGTCGTTTAGACCAGTGGTCCCCAATGCGGTGCCCGCGGGCCATTTATGTGCACCCGCGGAGCAATCTGGGCTGGCCCCGCCCCCGGGCATGCGGCAGGTGCCAGCCCCGGGCGCATGGGTGGCCTCTGCCCCGGCATCATGGCACATGCTGGTGCTGGCCCTGGGTGCGTGGCACATGCTTGGCCCCGCCCCCAGGCCCGTGAGTGGCCCCGCCCTTGGACACATGGCACCTGAGCGGCCCTGCCCCCCAGACACCCAGCAGCCCCAAAACGTTGGGGACCACTAATCTAGACGCTCTTTGTCAACAGAAGCTTTGTTGACAATATCTGTCCTAAGCGTACGTCTAGACCGCATCCCTCTGTCGGCAAAGGGATGCAAATTAGGCAGGTCGACATTGCAAATGAAGCGGGGATTAAAATATCCCGTGCCTAATTTGCATAAAAATGGCCGCCATTTTTGCCAACTCAGCATTTTGTCGGCAAAAAAGAAAGAAAGCCTTTTTCGACAGATCCTGTCAACTTCCTTGCAGGAGGCATAAGGGATCTGTCGAAAAAGATTTTCTTTCTCGACAGATTGCTCCTCCAGACTGCCGCTGTTTGCCGACAAAGTGCTGAGTCGGCAAACACGGCGGCCATATTTATGCAAATTAGGCATGGGATATTTCAATCCCCGCTTCATTTGCAATGTCGACCCGTCTAATCTGCCGCCCTCTGCCGACAGAGGGGGGCAGTCTAGACGTACCTGAAGTGGGCAACAAAATGGCAAACGCAATTCAACCCTGATCCATGCAAAGTGGATCAAAAAAAAGTGGATCATTGGAAAAAAATAATCCCAACTATACGTATAAAATAATGAGGAATAAATGAGCTATAACAGAGAGATCTTGGAGTCACTGGAGAGAATTCTCTGAAAACATCCATCCAACGTGCAACGGCCGTCGAAAAAGGAAACCGAAAGTTGGGAAACACTAAAAAAGGGACAGAAACGAAGACAGAGAACCCCGTCCGGAGGAACTTAGTTCCTGCAGGAGCGCTCCATTGGGAGGGGAAATTCGCAGCAGGGAGAACTCAGCTCCATATGAGAGCACAAGTAGCACAAACAGCACATAGCTAGGAACTGTTAACCTCCCCCCAACCCCATAAGAGTAAACCTAATAAATAAGTCTACCCCCAGAGTATTGGGTATGTCTGGTAACAACGGGGACTTTTCAGCTCGGAAAAGAGATAACAAAGGGGGGATATGAGCGAGGTCTCTAAAATCGTAATTGGTACGGAGGTTGTGAGCCCGTCCCATAACATACGAACGAGGGGTCACCCAATGAAATGAATAAGCAGCAGGTTTCAAACAAACTAAAGGACGTTTTTCTTCACGCAGTGCACCGACAACCTGTGGAACTCCTTGCCGGGGGATGTGGTGAAGGCCAGGATTTTACCAGGGTTCAAAAAAGAACTCCATACATTCATGGAGGGCAGGTCCATGGATGGCTGTTGGCCAGGATAGTGTCCCTGTTCTGTTCCCTCCCTCTGGGGTTCCTGCATTGGCCACCGGGGACAGACAGGACACAGGGGTGGACGGGCGTTTGGTCGGACCCCGTCTGGCTGTTTTTATGGTTGTCTCAAAGGACGCACCTTGACTATAAACTTGCCCAAAGATTTGCTGGGGGGTTTGCCGGACCTGACATAACGGGACCATGGGCTCTGACCCCTCTCGGAAGCAGCAGCTGCCTGGGGGGGAAGGAGGGGGAGGGGAAGTTCTCCCCCCCCCCCCACCTTAGGAGTTTCCAGGCTGTCTGGGCTTGGGGGGAACTTACTGACTCACCATGTCACCTGGTTCCGATGTCCCTTGCCCCACTGGCGTCCTGTTTCCCTGCTCCCTCCCCCCTCGGCTTCCTGTTCCCCCCCCCCGCCTCCCCCACTGGCATCCTGTTCCCCTCCCCAACTAGTGTCCTGCTCCCTTCCCCCTCCCCCACTGGCATCCTGTTCCCCTCCCCCCTCAGCATCCTGTCCTCCCCCTCCCCCACTGGCATCCTGTTCCCCTCCCCCTCAGCTTCCTGTCCTCCCCCTCCCCCACTGGCATCCTGTTCCCCTCCCCAACTAGTGTCCTGCTCCCTTCCCCCTCCCCCACTGGCATCCTGTTCCCCTCCCCCCTCCCCCAATGTTGTCCTGTTCCCCTGTCTCCTCCCCCTCCGTCGTCCTGAACATAAGAGGGGCCATACTGGGTCAGACCAAAGGCCCATCCATCCCAGTACTCTCTCTGCCAACAGTTGCCAATGCCAGGTGCCCCAGAGGGAATGAACCAAACAGATAACGATCAAGCGATCTCTCTCCTGCCATCCATCTCCACCCTCTGACAAACAGAGGCTGGGGACACCGTTCCTTACCCAGCCTGGCAAGTAGCCATTGATGGACTTAACCTCCAAGAATGTATCTAGTTCTCTTTTAAACCCTGTTATAGTCCTAGCCTGTACAACCTCCTCCGGCGAGGAGTTCCACAGATTGACTACGACCTGTGCGAAGAAGAACGTCCTTTTCTTTGTTTTAAACCTGCTGCCCATTCGTTTCATTGGGTGGCCCCTAGTTCTTATATTATGAGAACAAGTCAATAACTTTTCCCTATTCCCTTTCTCTAGACCTCTCTCCTATCCCCCCTCAGTCTCCCCTTTTCCAAGCTGAAAAGTCCCCGTCTCTTTAATCTCTCCTCATATGGGACCCGTTCCAAACACCTCCGCATTTTAGCTGCCCGTCTCTAAACCTTTTCTAATGCCAGTCTATCTTTTTTGAGATGAGGAGACCACATCTCTACACAGTATTCAAGATGTGGGCTTACCATGGATTTATATATCATAGAATCATAGGACTGGAAGGGACCTCGAGAGGTCATCGAGTCCAGCCCCCCGCCCTCAAGCCAGGACCAAGCTCCGTCTACACCATCCCTGACAGATGTCTATCTAACCTGTTCTTAAATATCTCCTGAGAGGGAGATTCCACCACCTCCCTGGACAATTTATTCCAATATTTGACCAACCTGACAGTTAGGAATTTTTTCCTAATGTCCAATCTAAACCTCCCTTCCTGCACTTTAAGCCCATTACTCCTTGTCCTGTCCTCAGAAACCAAGAGGAACAAATTTTCTCCTTCCTCCTTGTGACACCCTTTTAGATATTTGAAAACCGCTCTCATGTCCCTCCTTAATCTTCTTTTTTCCAAACTAAACAAGCCCAGTTCATGAAGCCTGGCTTCATAGGTCATGTTCTCTAGACCTTTCATCATTCTTGTCGCTCTTCTCTGGACCCTTTCCAATTTCTCCACATCTTTCTTGAAATGTGGCGCCCAGAACTGGACACAGTACTCCAGCTGAGGCCTAACTAGTGCACAGTAGAGCGGCAGAATGACTTCACGAGTTTTGCTTACAACACACCTGTTGATACAACCTAGAATCATATTTGCTTTTTTTGCAACAGAGTCACACTGTTGACTCATATTCAACTTGTGGTCCACTATGACCCCTAGATCCCTTTCTGCCATGCTCCTTCCTAGACAGTCGCTTCCCATCTTGTATGTATGGAACTGATTGTTCCTTCCTAAGTGGAGCACTTTGCATTTCTCTTTATTAAACCTCATCCTGTTTACCTCTGACCATTTCTCTAACTTGCTAAGGTCATTTTGAATTATGTCCCTATCCTCCAAAGAAGTCGCAACCCCACCCAGTTTGGTATCATCTGCAAACTTAATAAGCGTACTCTCTATCCCAATATCTACATCATTGATGAAGATATTGAACAGTACGGGTCCCAAAACAGACCCTTGAGGAACTCCACTTGCTATCCCTTTCCAGCAGGATTTAGCACCGTTAACAACTCTCTGACTACGGTTATCCAGCCAATTATGCACCCACCTTATCGTGGCCCTATCTAAGTTATATTTGCCTACTTTATCAATAAGAATATCATGCGAGACCGTATCAAATGCCTTACTAAAGTCTAGGTATATGACATCCACCGCTTCTCCCTTATCCACAAGGCTCATTATCTTATCAAAGAAAGCTATCAGATTAGTTTGGCATGACTTGTTCTGCACAAACCCATGCTGGCTATTCCCTATCACTTTATTACCTTCCACGTGTTTGCATATGATTTCCTTAATTACCTGCTCCATTATCTTCCCTGGGACAGACGTTAAACTGACCGGTCTGTAGTTTCCTGGGTTGTTCTTATTCCCCTTTTTATAGATGGGCACAATATTTGCCCTTTTCCAGTCTTCTGGAATCTCCCCTGTCTGCCATGATTTTTCAAAGATCATAGCTAAAGGTTCAGATACCTCCTCTATCAGCTCCTTGAGTATCCTGGGATGCATTTCATCAGGACCTGGTAACTTGCTGACATCTAACTTTCCTAAGTGATTTTTAACTTGCTCTTTGTGTATCCTATCTTCTAAACTTACCCTCTCTCTGCTTGTATTCACTACGTTAGGCACACCTCCAGACTTCTCGGTGAAGACCGAAACAAAGAAGTCATTGAGCATCTCCGCCATTTCCAAGTTTCCTGTTACTGCTTCTCCCTCCTCACTAAGCAGTGGGCCTACCCTGTCCTTGGTCTTCCTCTTGCTTTTAATGTATTTATAAAAGGTCTTCTTGTTTCCCTTTATGCCTGTAGCTAGTTTGATCTCATTTTGTGCCTTTGCCTTTCTAATCTTGCCCCTGTATTCCCGTGTTGCTTGCCTATATTCATCCTTTGTTAGTTGTCCTAGTTTCCATTTTTTATAGGACTCCTTTTTTATTTTGAGATCATGCAAGATCTCCTTGTTAAGCCAAGCTGGTCTTTTGCCATATTTTCTATCTTTCCTACACAGCGGAATTGTTTGCTTTTGGGCCCTTAACAACATCCCTTTGAAATACTTCCAACTCTCCTCAGTTGTTTTTCCCTTCAGTCTTGCTTCCCATGGGACCTTACCTACAAGTTCTCTGAGCTTATCAAAATCTGCCTTCCTGAAATCCATTCCCTCAATTGTGCTGGTCTCCCTTCTACCTTTCCTTAAGATCATGAACTCTATTATTTCGTGATCACTGTCCCCTATACTGTCTTCCACTTTCAAGTTCTCAACTAGTTCCTCCCTATTTGTTAAAACCAAATCCAGAACAGCTTCTCCTCTGGTAGCTTTTTCAACCTTCTGAAACAGAAAGTTGTCTCCAATGCAGTCCAGAAACGTATTGGATAGCCTGTGCCTCGCTCTGTTAGTTTCCCAACATATGTCTGGATAGTTGAAGTCCCCCATCACCACCAAATCTTGGGCTTTGGATAGTTTTGTTAATTGTTTAAAAAAGGCCTCATCCACCTCTTCCACCTGACTGGGTGGCCTGTAGTAGACTCCTAGCATGACATCACCCTAGTTTTTTACCCCTTTTAGCTTAACCCAGAGACTCTCGACACAGCTATCTCCTACGTTCATCTCCACTTCAGTCCAAGTGTGTACATTTTTAATATACAAGGCAACCCCTCCTCCCTTTTTTCCCTGTCTGTCCTTCCTGAGCAAGCTGTACCCTTCCATCCCAACATTCCAATCGTGCGTCCCATCCCACCAGGTTTCTGTAATACCAATGATATCATAGTTGTATTTATTGGTTAGCAATTCCAGTTCTTCCTGCTTATTACCCATACTTCTCGCATTTGTGTATAGGCATCTAAGGGTACGTCTAGACTACAGGCTTTTGTCGACAGAAGTTTTGTCGACAGATACTGTTGACAAAGCTTCTGTCGACAAAGAGCGTCTACACTACATTCAGTTCTGTCGACAAAGCAAGCTGCTTTGTCAACATGGTAGTGTAGACGCAAAGGACAGTTTACATGCAACAACACCTTCTGTCGACAGAACTCTGTCGACAGAAGGCGTTATGCCTCGTAAAATGAAGTTTACCAGTGTCGACAAAACTGCTGAGTTCAGTCAACGTTATGTCGACAGAACTCAGCGGTAGTGTAGACGCAGGTATAGTTTTGTCGACAAAAGTGGACTTTTGTCGACAAAACCCTGTAGTCTAGACACACCCTTAGATACTGATTTGAGCTTGCCTCCCTGTTGTGCCCCGACCCTCCTTTCTCCTTGCCATTATAGGCCGTAGTCCCCCCCCATTTCCAACCCGTCTCCCAGTCCCGCACATTCAGCACTTACCTGTTTGCTTTTTTGACGGCCGCTGCGCACTGCTTGGGCGTCTTCAGAGAACTAGCCACAGTGACTCCAAGATCTCTTTCCTGATTAGCTGTAGCTAAATTAGCCCCCATCATATTCTATGTCTAGTTGGGGTTATTTTTCCCAATGTGCATTACTTTACACTTATCCACATTAAATTTCATTTGCCATTTTGTTGCCCAATCACTCAGTTTGTTGAGATCTTTTTGAAGTTCTTCACAGCCTGCTTTGGCCTTAACTACCCTGAACAGTTTAGAATCGTCTGCAAACTTTGCCACCTCACTGTTTACCCCTCGTTTATGACTACGTTGAACAGGATTGGTCCTAGGACTGACCCTTACAGAACACCACTAGTTACCCCTCTCCATTCTGAAAATTTACCATGTATCCTGTTCTCATACTGCCTCCCTCTCCGTTCCCTGCCTCCCTCGGATGTTCGTCCTGGGAAAACTTTGTTGTTCGGGGTAGGGGATGTTTTTTTAAGTGTAAGAGACACTCTGTGAGCCCGGCTCCCCCAACGGCCCGGCGGAGCACCCGACCCGACGCGGACACGCCGGCCCCAGGGCGCCACCGGCCGCGGGAATCCTCACCCAGCCCGGTCACCGTCTCGTAGTTCTCCCGCATGACGTCCCGGTAGAGGGCTCTCTGCGCCGGGCCCAGCAGCGCCCCCTGCCCCGCGGTGAAGTACACGGCCACCTCCTCGAAGGTCACCGGCACCTGGAATGACACAGCCCCACTCGTCACAAGGGAGGGGGGCAGAATCCCCCCCCCACCACCCCACCCAGAGGAGACAGAGGGGAGAGCGCCTTGTGCCTCCCAGCAGATGGGGCAGGGCCGGGTCTTCTCAGTCACCCCCTGCCCCACAGGCTGAGGGGGGAGCAGAGGCGACAGAGAACGGAATCCCAGCTCCGCCCCTTTGTACCCCCCCTCCTCCGGCTCTGCCCTGTGCTCTGTTTGCCCAGCCCTGCCCCAGGGGGAGTTTCCTGAGTCAGAAATGGGGGAATATTGACACCTCCCCCCCCCCCAAGCACTACTGGCCAAGGAATAAATCAGGGCCCAGGCTGAGTAGGTCTTAGCAGGTTTATCCTACCCTGCCCCCTCCCTGTGTATGTCCTGCCCCTCCCCCTCCGCAATAATCCCCCTAAAACGCCTCCCAAAACTCCCCTACCTGAGCCAGCTCCAGCCCAGCCATGTCTCTGCCCGGCCCCGGCGGAGAAACGAGGCCGTCACGCTGCCGCCTGTTGGGAGAAGAAAGGGAGGGAGGTTGTGAATTAACTGTTGTCCCTGTCATACTTGGTTCCCCCCCCTCCTCTGTGCGGGGGGATCCTCAGGGAGGTGCTAACCCCACAGCCCCGCCCCTGCCCCAGATCTAAACCCACCGAGGAAAACCATCTTGGGGGCAAATTCTGGAAAACATCTGAACGAAAGGACCAACTTGGGGGGGTGGACACTGTCCCTAGGGCAGCTGCAGAGGGACTAGACAGAGACAGTCCCCTCCCCTTCGCCCCAGGATATTCTGGGGGGCACGGGGCAGGTCTGGGAACCGGGGACCCCTTTCCCCACAGACTGACCCTTCCGCTCTATTCGCTCCCTCCTCTCCCCTGCGGGGAATTTCTGGCAACAGCCCTGGGGCGTTCAACTAAGTTTCATCAACGAGCCGATTGGTCGATGGAACTTCCACGGATCCATCGATCAGCGGCGCGTCTTTTCCGACATACTAAGACCCCGCAGGGTCGGACCATGTTGGAAAGGCGGGTGCGCCGCGCAGAGAACCGAGCACGAGCCAGGACAGCCGGCTCACGCCGGGTCTCTTCTCGCTGCTTTTTAAAAGTGTTAAGAGCCGGCAGAGGTGCAGCATTTTCATAGAATCACAGAACACTAGGACTGGAAGGGACCTCGAGAAGTCATCGAGTTCAGTCCCCTGCCCTCACGGCAGGACCCAATACTGTCTAGACCATCCCTGATAGACATTTATCTAACCTGCTCTTAAATATCTCCACAGATGGAGATTCCACAACCTCCCTGGGCAATTTATTCCAGTGTTTCACCACCCGGACAGTTAGGAACTTTTTCCTAATGTCCAACCAAAACCTCCCTTGCTGCAGTTTAAGCCCATTGCTTCTTGTCCTGCCCTCAGAGGCCGAGATGAACAAGTTTTCTCCCCCCTCCTTGTGACACCCTTTAGATACTTGAAAACTGCTCTCATGTCCCCTCTCCGTCTTCTCCTTTCCAAACGAAACAAGCCCAATTCCTTCAGTCGTCCCTCCTAGCTCCTGTTCTCTCGACTTTCCATCATTCTTGTTGCTCTTCTCCGGACCTTCTCCAATTTCTCCACCTCTTTCTAGAAATGCGGTGCCCAGAACTGGACACAATCCTCCAACGGAGGCCTAACCGGCGCGGAGTAGAGCGGAAGAATGACTTCTCGTGTCTTGCTCGCCGCACGCCTGTGAATGCCGCCCAGAATCACGTTTGCTTTTTTTGCAACAGCGTCACGCTGCTGACTCCTATTCAGCGTGTGGTCCACTGTCACCCCTAGATCCCTTTCTGCTGGACTCCTTCCTAGACAGTCGCTTCCCGATCTGTGTGTGAGACGCGGATTGTTCCTTCCTAAGTGGAGCACTTTGATTTGTCCGTATTCAACGTCATCCTATTGACCTCCGACCATTTCTCCAATTTGTCCAGATCATTTTGAATTATGACCCTCTCCTCCAAAGCAATAGCAACCCCTCCCAGCTTGGGATCATCTGCAAACTTAACAAGCGTCCTCTCTATGCCGATATCGAAATTGTTGATGAAAATATTGAACAGAACCAGTCCCAAAACAGACCCCTGCGGAACCCCACGTTATGTCTTTCCAGCAGGATTGTGAACCGTTAATAACACCTCTCTGAGAACAGTTATCCAACCAGTTATGCACCCACCTTATAGAACCCCCCATCTAGGTCGTATTTACCTAGTTTATTGATCGTGCAAGACCATATCAAATGCCTTACTAACGTCTAGGTATACTACGTCCACTGCTTCTCCCTAATCCACAAGACTCGTTATCCTACCAAAGAAAGCGATCCGATTGCTTTGACATGATTTGTTCTTTACAAATCCACGCTGGCATCACCTTATTGTCTTCCAATTGTTTGCAGATGGATTCCTTAATTTCTTGCTCCATTATCTTCCCTGGCACAGAAGTGAAACTGACTGGTCTGTAGTTTCTCGGGCTGTTCTTATTCCCCTTTTTTATCGCTGGGCACTAGATTGGCCCCTTTCCGGTCTTCTGGAATTTCTTCCGACTTCCATGATTTTTCAAAGATGATCGCCAAAGGCTCAGATACCTCGTCTATCTGCTCCTTGAGTATTCCAGGATGCATTTCATCAGGCCCCGGTGATGTGCAGGCATCTAACTTTTCTAGGTGATTTTTAACTTGTTTTTTTTTTTTTTATTTTATCTTCTAAACCTACCCCCTTCGCACTAGCATTCACTGTGTTGGGCGTTCCTTCATCGTCAGACTTCCGGGTGAAGACCGAAACAAAGACGTTGTTAAGCATCTTTGCCATTTCCAAGTTTCCGGTTACTGTGTCTTCCTCCTCACTGACCAGTGGGCCTACCACCCTCTCCTTGGTCTTCCTCTTGCTTCTCATGTATTTATAGAAACTCTTCTTTCCCTTTATGCCTGTAGCTAGTTTGAGTTCGTTTTGTGCCTTTGCCTTTCTAATCTTGCCCCTGCACACCTGTATTGTGCGCTTAGATTCATCCTTTGTCATTTGTCCTAGTTTCCACTTTTTATAGGACTCCTTTTTTATTTATTTTTAGATCATGCAAGATCTCCCGGTTCAGCCCAGGCGGTCTTGTGCCGTACGTTCTACATTTCCTATGCAGCAGAATAGCTTGTTTTTGGGCCCTTAATAATGTCCCTTTTGGGACTGGGCGAGCCGAGAAGCAGCTGATTGCTGGCTCAGGCCCAGTCCCCACTACCCCTCTGCCTCTCCTGCGGAGACAGTGCTGGGGGGAACCGGATTTTAAGTCGGCTTTCCTCCGCATCGGCTCCTGCTCCTCCGCTCCCCAACTCGCTCCTCCGCTCCCCAACTTGAATAGGCAGCAGGCTGAAAACAGACGAAAGGAAGTTTTTCTTCACTCAGCGCATAGTCAACCTGTGGAACTCCTCGCCAGGGGATGTGGCAAAGACAGGGCTCGCCCCAGGTCTCCAGGGGAGGCGCAAGCGTGCAAGAAAAGTGCTAAGAACAAGCAGGAAATCTTGCCCCTGCCCACCTGTACTTTTTTTCCTCCTTTGTCATTTGTCCTAGTTTCCACTTTTTCTAGGACTCCTTTTTTATTTTTAGATCATGCGAGATCTCCTGGTTCAGCCCAGGCGGTCTTGTGCAGCACGTTCTATTTTTCCTATGCAGCAGAGTAGCTTGCTTTTGGGCCCTTAATTACTTCCCTTTAGGGACTGGGCGAGCCAGGAATCAGCCCTCTGCCTCTCCTGTAGAGATGGTGCTGGGGGGAACCAGTTTTTAAGCCGGCTTCCCTCCGCACCGGTTCCCGCTCCCCCTCCCGCCCGACTTGCTGCCTCTCTGGGCTTGGGGGCGGGGGGAAGCGACTAGTTGACTCGTTACTTACATCCCTATAACTGCCCTGTTACTCCTGGGGGTATTTCCCCTCCTCTAGCTCCTGGGACAGCCAACAAGAGGGTGAGGTTTGGGGTGTCCAGGGCAGCCCCTCTGGGAGTGGCGGATGCCTGGGAGCAGAAATGAAGAGAGTCCACCTGTGTAGAGTCATTTTCCTGCTTGTTCTCCCCTGGAGTCCTGGGGAGAGCCTTATCATAGAATCATAGAATAATAGGACTGGAAGGGACCTCGAGAGGTCATCGAGTCCAGCCCCCCGCCCTCAAGGCAGGACCAAGCTCCGTCTACACCATCCCTGACAGATGTCTATCTAACCTGTTCTTAAATATCTCCAGAGAGGGAGATTCCACCACCTCCCTTGGCAATTTATTCCAATATTTGACCACCCTGACAGTTAGGAACTTTTTCCTAATGTCCAATCTAAACCTCCCCTGCTGCACTTTAAGCCCATTACTCCTTGTCCTGTCCTCAGAAACCAAGAGGAACAAATTTTCGCCTTCCTCCTTGTGACACCCTTTTAGATATTTGAAAACCGCTATCATGTCCCCCCTTAATCTTCTCTTTTCTACACTAAACAAACCCAATTCCTTCAGCCTTCCTTCATAGGTCATGTTCTCTAGACCTTTAATCATTCTTGTCACTCTTCTCTGGACCCTTTCCAATTTCTCCACATCTTTCTTGAAATGTGGCACCCAGAACTGGACACAGTACTCCAGCTGAGGCCTAACTAGTGCAGAGTAGAGCGGCAGAATGACTTCACGAGTTTTGCTTACAACACACCTGTTGATACAACCTAGAATCATATTTGCTTTTTTTGCAACAGCATCACACTGTTGGCTCATATTCAACTTGTGGTCCACTATGACCCCTAGATCCCTTTCTGCCATGCTCCTTCCTAGACAGTCGCTTCCCATCTTGTATGTATGGAACTGATTGTTCCTTCCTAAGTGGAGCACTTTGCATTTCTCTTTATTAAACCTCATCCTGTTTACCTCTGACCATTTCTCTAACTTGCTAAGGTCATTTTGAATTATGTCCCTATCCTCCAAAGAAGTCGCAACCCCACCCAGTTTGGTATCATCTGCAAACTTAATAAGCGTACTCTCTATCCCAATATCTACATCATTGATGAAGATATTGAACAGTACGGGTCCCAAAACAGACCCTTGAGGAACTCCACTTGCTATCCCTTTCCAGCAGGATTTAGCACCGTTAACAACAACTCTCTGACGACGGTTATCCAGCCAATTATGCACCCACCTTATCGTGGCCCTATCTAAGTTATATTTGCCTAGTTTATCAATAAGAATATCATGCGAGACCGTATCAAATGCCTTACTAAAGTCTAGGTATATGACATCCACCGCTTCTCCCTTATCCACAAGGCTCGTTATCTTATCAAAGAAAGCTATCAGATTAGTTTGGCATGACTTGTTCTTCACAAACCCATGCTGGCTATTCCCTATCACTTTATTACCTTCCAAGTGTTTGCATATGATTTCCTTAATTACCTGCTCCATTATCTTCCCTGGGACAGATGTTAAACTGACCGGTCTGTAGTTTCCTGGGTTGTTCTTATTCCCCTTTTTTTAGATGGGCACAATATTTGCCCTTTTCCAGTCTTCTGGAATCTCCCCTGTCTGCCATGATTTTTCAAAGATCATAGCTAAAGGCTCAGATACCTCCTCTATCAGCTCCTTGAGTATCCTGGGATGCATTTCATCAGGACCTGGTGACTTGCTGAGATCTAACTTTCCTAAGTGATTTTTAACTTGTTCTTTGTGTATCCTATCTTCTAAACTTACCCTCTCTCTGCTTGTATTCACTACGTTAGGCACACCTCCAGACTTCTCGGTGAAGACCGAAACAAAGAAGTCATTGAGCATCTCTGCCATTTCCAAGTTTCCTGTTACTGCTTCTCCCTCCTCACTAAGCAGTGGGCCTACCCTGTCCTTGGTCTTCCTCTTGCTTTTCATGTATTTATAAAAGGTCTTCTTGTTTCCCTTTATGCCTGTAGCTAGTTTGATCTCATTTTCTGCCTTTGCCTTTCTAATCTTGCCCCTGCATTCCCGTGTTGCTTGCCTATATTCATCCTTTGTTAGTTGTCCTAGTTTCCATTTTTATAGGACTCCTTTTTTAGTTTGAGATCGTGCAAGATCTCCTTGTTAAGCCAAGCTGGTCTTTTGCCATATTTTCTATCTTTCCTACACAGCGGAATTGTTTGCTTTTGGGCCCTTAACAATGTCCCTTTGAAATACTTCCAACTCTCCTCAGTTGTTTTTCCCTTCAGTCTTGCTTCCCATGGGACCTTACCTACAAGTTCTCTGAGCTTATCAAAATCTGCCTTCCTGAAATCCATTACCTCAATTGTGCTGGTCTCCCTTCTACCTTTCCTTAAGATCATGAACTCTATTATTTCATGATCACTGTCCCCCATACTGTCTTCCACTTTCAAGTTCTCAACTAGTTCCTCCCTATTTGTTAAAATCAAATCCTATTTGTTAAAATCAAATCCAGCCTTGCCTGGACCACATCCCCCGGCGAGGAGTTCCACAGGTTGACAGTGCGCTGAGTGAAGAAAAACATCCTTTTGTTTGTTCTCAGCCTTCTGACAATTCATTTCATTGGCTGACCCCTAGCGCACCGACTCTAGCCACAGGAGAAAGCTCCCCCCACCTTTCCCACCGTCGCGACTTTTCTAATTTCCTCTGCTAGTCCTCCCTCACTGCAACTTGGGACCGTTGCTCCTCGTTCTGCCCCCGCTGAGAACAGCCTCTCTCCATCCTCTTTGGACCCCCCCTGCAGGGAGTTGGAGGCTGCTATCAACTCCCCTCCCCTCATTCTTCTCTTCTGCAGACTAGACAAGACCCAATCCCTCCGTCTCTCCTTGTAGGTCCAGCTGAGGATGTTAAATTCGGCTAAGCATCAAGTCGGCACAACTTGTAGCGACCACACACCGACTTGATAAGGGGAGGCGCTTGGCAGAGCCTCAACAGGGGTAGATCCCGGAGCCGGCTCGAGTCGGGATGGAGCAGTCCCGGCTTGTGCCAACTCCGGGAACCACCCCTGCCACATCTCTGCGTTGTAAACGTAGGAAGATTCGCCGGGCTCTTGCTACATTTAAAGGGCACCAACGCAGTGTCCTGGGCCAGCGTGAGCCGGGGCTGCCCGGCCCCGGCTCGCACTGAGCCCAGCAGCCCCTGTTCACGGTGGCCCACCTCCCGTGACGCCCGCCTCGATTCATTGGCACATCAGCCACGTCGCAATAAGAAAGAAAACGTCCCAAAGTCCAGGGCGTCCCCGCTGTAAGTCGCCCCATGTGTGGTAAGCCCGCCCATTGCCCGCTAGAAGTAGGGTGGCCAGGTGTCCGGTTCTGAACCGGACACTCCAGTATTTGAGCTTCCTGCCCGGGAAACAAATTGAGAAAATAGAAATGTCCGGGATTTTCTAATGAAGTGTCTTATTATTATTCTGAGTATCAGTACGTAGTTGCGTGCTGCGTGAAACTGGCTGGGGTGGGCGGGCGGGGGGCCAGGAATGGAATCCCCAGGGCTGGATTCGCCCGTGCGCTCCACCGGGATTGTGAACGGGACAGGCAGCGCCCCGGGATCTGCGTGCGCCCGGACCGGCCCCGCTCTTCCCGCCTTCCTCCCGGCCGGCCCTGCTCCCCACCGGCCGGTTCCCCCCGATCTCCTCCACCAGCCCCGCTCTCCTCGATCTCCCCTGCCAGCCCCGCTCCCCCCGACTTCCTCCCGGCCGGCACTGCTCCCCACCAACCGGTTCCCCTCTATCTCCTCCACCAGCCCCGCTCTCCTCGATCTCCCCTGCCAGCCCTGCTCCCCCCGACTTCCTCCCGGCCAGCCCCGCTCCCCGTCAGCCGGTTCCCCCCGATCTCCCCTGCCAGCCCCGCTTCCCCCGACTTCCTCCCGGCCGGCACTGCTCCCCACCAACCGGTTCCCCTCTATCTCCTCCACCAGCCCCGCTCTCCTCGATCTCCCCTGCCAGCCCTGCTCCCCCCGACTTCCTCCCGGCCAGCCCCGCTCCCCGTCAGCCGGTTCCCCCCGATCTCCCCTGCCAGCCCCGCTTCCCCCGACTTCCTCCCGGCCAGCCCCGCTCCCCGTCGGCCGGTTCCCCCCGGTCTCCCCTGCCAGCCCCACTCCTCCCGACCTCCTCCCGGCCAGCCCCGCTCCCCGTCGGCCGGTTCCCCCCGATCTCCCCTGCCAGCCCTGCTCCCCCCGACTTCCTCCCGGCCAGCCCCGCTCCCCGTCAGCCGGTTCCCCCCGATCTCCCCTGCCAGCCCCACTCCCCGCAACCTCCTCCCGGCCAGCCCCGCTCCCCGTCGGCCGGTTCCCCCCGATCTTCCCTGCCAGCCCCGCTCCCCCCGACCTCCTCCCGGCCAGCCCCGCTCCCCGTCGGCCGGTTCCCCCCGATCTCCCCTGCCAGCCCCACTCCCCCCGACCTCCTCCCGGCCAGCCCCGCTCCCCGTCGGTCGGTTCCCCCCGATCTCACCTGCCAGCCCCACTCCCCCCGACTTCCTCCCGGCCAGCCCCGCTCCCCGTCGGCCGGTTCCCCCCGATCTCCCCTGCCAGCCCCACTGCCCCCGACTTCCTCCCAGCCAGCCCCGCTCCCCGTCGGCCGGTTCCCCCCGATCTCCCCTGCCAGCCCTGATCCCCCCGACTTCCTCCCGGCCAGCCCCGCTCCCCGTCAGCCGGTTCCCCCCGATCTCCCCTGCCAGCCCCACTCCCCCCGACTTCCTCCCGGCCAGCCCCGCTCCCCGCGACTTCCTCCCGGCCAGCCCCGCTCCCCGTCGGCCGGTTCCCCCCGATCTCCCCTGCCAGCCCTGATCCCCCCGACTTCCTCCCGGCCAGCCCCGCTCCCCGTCGGCCGGTTCCCCCCGATCTCCCCTGCCAGCCCCGCTCCCCGCGACCTCCTCCCGGCCAGCCCCGCTCCCCGTCGGCCGGTTCCCCCCGATCTCCCCTGCCAGCCCCGCTCCCCGCGACCTCCTCCCGGCCAGCCCCGCTCCCCGTCGGCCGGTTCCCCCCGATCTCCCCTGCCAGCCCCGCTCCCCGCGACCTCCTCCCGGCCAGCCCCGCTCCCCGTCGGCCGGTTCCCCCCGATCTCCCCTGCCAGCCCCACTGCCCCCGACTTCCTCCCGGCCAGCCCCGCTCCCCGTCGGCCGGTTCCCCCCGATCTCCCCTGCCAGCCCCACTGCCCCCGACTTCCTCCCGGCCAGCCCCGCTCCCCGTCGGCCGGTTCCCCCCGATCTCCCCTGCCAGCCCCACTGCCCCCGACTTCCTCCCAGCCAGCCCCGCTCCCCGTCGGCCGGTTCCCCCCGATCTCCCCTGCCAGCCCTGATCCCCCCGACTTCCTCCCGGCCAGCCCCGCTCCCCGTCAGCCGGTTCCCCCCGATCTCCCCTGCCAGCCCCACTCCCCCCGACTTCCTCCCGGCCAGCCCCGCTCCCCGCGACTTCCTCCCGGCCAGCCCCGCTCCCCGTCGGCCGGTTCCCCCCGATCTCCCCTGCCAGCCCCACTCCCCCCGACCTCCTCCCGGCCAGCCCCGCTCCCCGTCGGCCGGTTCCCCCCGATCTCCCCTGCCAGCCCCACTCCCCCCGACCTCCTCCCGGCCAGCCCCGCTCCCCGTCGGTCGGTTCCCCCCGATCTCACCTGCCAGCCCCACTCCCCCCGACCTCCTCCCGGCCAGCCCCGCTCCCCGTCGGCCGGTTCCCCCCGATCTCCCCTGCCAGCCCCACTCCCCGCGATCTCCTCCCGGCCAGCCCCGCTCCCCGTCGGCCGGTTCCCCCCGATCTCCCCTGCCAGCCCCACTCCCCCCGACCTCCTCCCGGCCAGCCCCGCTCCCCGTCGGCCGGTTCCCCCCGATCTCCCCTGCCAGCCCCACTCCCCCCAACTTCCTCCCAGCCAGCCCTACTCCCCAGCGGCTTTTCCCCCGATCTCCTCCACCAGCCCCGCTCTCCCCGATCTCCCCTGCCAGCCCTGCTCCCCCCACCGACCTCCTCCCAGCCAGCTCCACTTCCCACCGGCCAGTTCCCCCCACCCCAATCTCCCCCAGCCAGCGGCCGGTTCCCCTCGATCACCCCTTCCAGCCCCGCTCCCCCCGACCTCCTCCCGGCCAGCCTCACTCCCCACCAGCTTGTTCCCCCCACCCCGATCTCCCCCAGCCAGCCCTGGGCCCCCCCAACCTCCTCCTGAGCAGACCTGCTCCCAGCCAGCTGGTTCCTCCCCCCCCCCCCCCGATCTCTCCCTGGCTGTTCCCCGCCCCCAATCTCCCCCAACCAGCTCTTCTCCCCTCCCGGTTCTCCCCCGATCTCCCCTGCCAGCCCCACTCCCCCGACCTCCTCCAGGTCAGCCCTGCTCCCCGCTGGCCAGTCCCCCCCAACCTCCTCGCAACCAGCCTCACTTCCCCCACGGCCGGTTCCCACGCCCCCATCTGAGATCAAGCGTGTCCGGTATTTTTGTCGAAACCATCTGGCCATCCTAAGCTGTAAGTCGTGCAAAAAAAGAAAAAAAAACCCCAATTTGTGCCAATGGAAGTCAGCCCAGGGGAAAAAAATCCCCCGCGTTCAGTTCCACCGTACGCCCACGTTTTTGGAACGTATCTCGGGACGTATAGCGAGGACGGCCTGTACTGGGAATGTCCCGGCCAAGCTGAATCAAGTAAGAAAAACGGTACCGGCAGCTCCAGCGATACAAGCGAGCGTGGAAAGAAAACTTCCCGGCCTGGAGCGTGCTCCTGCGCCGCCGCGGTCCGAGACGAGCCAGCAAAGGTCTGATTGGAGGGTGCCCGAGCAATCTGTGCGTGAAAAAAAAAAAAAAGCCTGGTCAATTTGCAACCGAAAAAACCCTCGGGAACTCCCCCGGAACGGTCACGTGAAAACAGCAAATTGTCAACGTCGGAACCGTTTCCACGTTACGTGGCAGCGGGCTTTTCCGAATGTCGCGCCGCCGGGGGGAGAGCTGGAACCCCAACTTTTCTTGCTTACTCCTTCGGGTGGCTACGGCCAGAGGAGAAGGGACGCCAGAAATCAGAGCAGGGCTGGACAGCCCCTGAGACTGAATGTCGGGGGGCAGCCCCCCAAAATGATAAGATTGTCTTTAAAAAGGTCAAAGAGTACACGGGGGGGGGGGGGGGAGAGAGATTAGCCCAGTCAAATCTGAGGCCTTGAGAGAAAGAGCTCGGCCTACCCCACCCCCACAGCCCTGTTTCTGTGGGGGACGATTTCCCACGGGCCCCTGAGCCCCCCCGCCTCCCCCCACACATCCAGGCTGCGCTTGCTCCCATGTTTCACCTGTAGCCCCTCCCCCACCTTCTCTTTGCCTCTCCCTCACTGCCCCCGGCTCCCACATTCCCGTTCCTTCCTCCTGCCCCACCCCTCCCCTGCTCCCCCCCACACCTCTTCGCAGCCTCCTGCTCCTTCCCACACCCCCTCCCACACCCTCTTCTCAACCTCCTTTCCCCTCCCACACCCCTGCCCCCCCCACACCCTCTTCCCAACCTCCTTCCCCTCCCTGCCCCCCCACACCTCTTCCCAACCTCCTGCCCCCTCCCACACCCCTGCTCCCCCTCCTGCCCCTCTCCCCAACCTCCTGCCCCCTCCCAAACTCCTGCCCCCCCTCCTCAACCTCCTGCCCCCTCCCCCTCCCCAACCTCCTGCCCCCTTCCACACCCTCTTCCCAACCTCCTGCCCCCTCCCACACCCCTGCTCCCCCTCCCGCCCACCTCCCAACCTCCTGCCCCCTCCCCTCCTCCCCCCCCCCAACCTCCTGCCCCCTCCCCCTCCCCAACCTCCTGCCCCCTCCCACACCCTCTCCCCCTCCCCCAACCTCCTGCCCCCTCCCTCTCCCCCTCCCCAACCTCCTGCCCCCTCCCACACCCCTGCTCCCCCTCCTGCCCCCTCTCCCCAACCTCCTGCCCCCTCCCACCCCTCCCCCCTCCCAACCCCTCCCCCTCCTCCTGTTCCCCCTCCTGCCCCCTCCCACACCCCTGTGCGCCCCATTCCCCTCTGGACCCCACTCCCCTTCTCCTCGTCAACCCTCCCCCCCCGGCTGCCCCCCACCCCCGGGGCCTGGCGGCATCTCCCCCGGGCCGGGGCAGGGATCGCAGCCCGCTCCGCTGGGGGCAGCCCGGGCGGGGGGGGGGGTATTTGCCCCGTGGGGGGGGGCGGGGGGTGTCTCTTACCTGCCCCCCAAGCGCTGCCCGCCCTGGGGGAGAGGCTGCCCGGGCTGGGGCGGGTCCTAGGGAGCAGCGGCCCCCCCGGGGGATCGGGACACGGCCCCCCCCCCCACGCCGCCCCGTCCCGTCCCGTCCCTGCAGCCAGCGAGTCGCTTCCTGCGGCCGGACCCAGCCCAGCCCGGCTGCAAAGCGCCGCCGCCCGCTCTCCGCGGGGTCCTAGCGCCCGCTCGCTCCGCGCTGCCCCCCCCCCTCCTCCCCACGGGCCCGGGCTGGGGCAGCTTTCCACGGAGACTCTTCCACAGACCCGCCCCCCCATCATCAAGGGGAGGGGCTGGTCCAAGAGCAGGGGCGGGGCACTTTTTTTTTTTGGCGGGGGGGGGAGGACCCGGCCCACTGAAAAATCAGTCGGTGGGGGGGGAGGGGGCTAAGGGGTTCAGTGTGGGGGGGGGCTGTTGAGTGAGGGGTCTGGGCGGGAGGGGGAGCGCAGGAGCGGGCGGCGGGGGGGGGGGGGCTGGACCCGGACAAGGGCCTTAGGGTCCCCACTCCAGTGCCAGAAAGTCAGCCCCAAGGCTGGAGAAGTGTGGGGGGGGGTGTTTCCCGGGGGCCCCCCCCCAGACAAAGGAATGCAGTCGGGGGGACCCCGTGCCTCCCCTCTGTCTGGGGGGCAGCCCCCTCTCTGTGGCCTTTGGGCCTCGGCTCTCGGGGCTTGTCTTCGGCCAACGCGCGTCCGGTTCGCTCTGGCCGGGTGGGACGGGAAATTCTGTTCGGCGCCGAGTTTAACCGTTTTATCGATGAGAGGGGCCGGCCGGTCGGAGTTTAACCGTTTTATCGACGAGAGGGCCGGCCGGTCGGAGTTTAACCGTTTTATCGATGAGAGGGGCTGGCCGGTCGGAGTTTAACCGTTTTATCGATGAGACGGGCCGGCCGGCCGGAGTTTAACCGTTTTATCGATGAGACGGGCCGGCCGGTCGGAGTTTAACCGTTTTATCGATGAGAGGGGCTGGCCGGTCGGAGTTTAACCGTTTTATCGATGAGACGGGCCGGCCGGTCGGAGTTTAACCGTTTTATCGATGAGAGGAGCCGGCCGGTTGGGGGGGGCGGCTTTTAACCAGCTAGCCGTGAACACCCCGACGTGCCCGGCGCCGAGTTTAACCGTTTTATCGATGAGACGGGCCGGCCGGTCGGAGTTTAACCGTTTTATCGATGAGAGGGGCTGGCCGGTCGGAGTTTAACCGTTTTATCGATGAGAGGAGCCGGCCGGCCGGAGTTTAACCGTTTTATCGATGAGACGGGCCGGCCGGTCGGAGTTTAACCGTTTTATCGATGAGAGGGGCCGGCCGGTCGGAGTTTAACCGTTTTATCGATGAGAGGGGCCGGCCGGGCTTTTAACCAGCGAGCCGTGAACACCCCGACTTGCCAGCTGATCCGACGCCCACTTTCGCCACAAAGCGGGGTACAGGCCGGCCTGCGGAGAAACGTGGGGCAGGGGGAGGGGAGATGCCGGCCCCATGCTGCGGGAGGGGAGGCTAGGCTGGAGGGAGGAAGGCGGAGAGGGGGTCGGGTGAGGGGGGGGTTGGGACAGCCCCCCATGCTGTCCCACTTCCCCTACGGTCCCCCTAGATGGAGTCCTCTCCCTGACCCCCACCTGAAGTTGTGGCCATTGGACTTTGAAAGACCTGAGACACCCCCCCCCCCCCAAATCAAGTAGGGGAGGAGAGTTGCTATCAACAAAGAGCTGTGAGGCTTTTGGGGTTCCTGGGTCGCAGCCCCCCTCCCCCCCCCCCCGCTCCCCCAGCAATTCACTGCTCTGGAAATGAAAGAGGGGTTTATCTGCCGTGGGAAATGTTGTTAGTGTTACTCACAAGTCTGCAGATCACAGCTCTTCTTCCTTTTCTAGCTAGCTAGCTACACACACACACACACACACACAAGCTAGCCAGACACACACAAACATACACAAGCTAACTACACACACACACACGCTAGCCAGCCACACACACGCATACACAAGCTAGCTACACACACAAGTTAGCTACACACACACACAAGCTAGCTAGACTCACACACATATACAAGCTAGCTACACATACACACACAAGCTACCTACACACACACACACATACACAAGCTAGCTACACAGACACACAAGCTAACTAGAGACACACACACATACACAAGCTAACTACACACACAAGTTAGCTACACACACACACAAGCTAGCCAGACACACACACATACACAAGCTAGCTACACACACACAAGCTAGCCAGACACACACACACATACACAAGCTAGCTACACACACAAGCTAGCTACACATACACACACAAGCTAGCTAGACACACACACACACATACACAAGCTAGCTACACACAAAAGTTAGCTACACACACACAAGCTAGCCAGACACACACACACATACACAAGCTAGCTACACACACAGAAGCTAGCCAGACACACACACACATACACAAGCTAGCTACACACACAAGCTAGCTACACATACACACACAAGCTAGCTAGACACACATACATGCAGAAGCTAGCTACACAGACACACAAGCTAGCTAGACACACATACACACATACACAAGCTAACTACACACACACACACAAGCTAGCCAGACACACACACACACACACACACACAAGCTAGCTACACACACACACACACACACACACATACAAGCTAGCTACACACACAAGCTAGCTAGACACACACACTTACACAAGCTAGCTACAGACACACAAGCTAGCTAGACACACATACACACATACACAAGCTAACTACACACACACACAAGCTCGCCAGACAGACACACACACACACAAGCTAGCTACACACACAAGCTAGCTACACACACACACATACACAAGCTAGTCAGACACACACACACATACTTGTAGGTAAGGTCCCGTGGGAAGCAAGACTGAAGGGAAAAACAACTGAGGAGAGTTGGAAGTATTTCAAAGGGACATTGTTAAGGGCCCAAAAGCAAACAATTCCGCTGTGTAGGAAAGATAGAAAATATGGCAAAAGACCAGCTTGGCTTAACAAGGAGATCTTGCATGATCTCAAAATAAAAAAGGAGTCCTATAAAAATGGAAACTAGGACAACTAACAAAGGATGAATATAGGCAAGCAACACGGGAATGCAGGGGCAAGATTAGAAAGGCAAAGGCACAAAATGAGATCAAACTAGCTACAGGCATAAAGGGAAACAAGAAGACCTTTTATAAATACATGAAAAGCAAGAGGAAGACCAAGGACAGGGTAGGCCCACTGGTCAGTGAGGAGGGAGAAGCAGTAACAGGAAACTTGGAAATGGCAGAGATGCTCAATGACTTCTTTGTTTCGGTCTTCACCGAGAAGTCTGGAGGTGTGCCTAACGTAGTGAATACAAGCAGAGAGAGGGTAGGTTTAGAAGATAGGATACACAAAGAACAAGTTAAAAATCACTTAGGAAAGTTAGATGTCAGCAAGTCACCAGGTCCTGATGAAATGCATCCCAGGATACTCAAGGAGCTGATAGAGGAGCTATCTGAGCCTTTAGCAATAAGCTTTGAAAAATCATGGAAGACATAGGACTGGAAAAGGGCAAATATTGTGCCCATCTATAAAAAGGGGAATAAGAACAACCCAGGAAACTACAGACTGGTCAGTTTAACATCTGTCCCAGGGAAGATAATGGAGCAGGTAATTAAGGAAATCATATGCAAACACTTGGAAGGTAATAAAGTGATAGGGAATAGCCAGCATGGGTTTGTGAAGAACAAGTCATGCCAAACTAATCTGATAGTTTCTTTGATAGGATAACGAGCCTTGTGGATAAGGGAGAAGCGGTGGATGTCATATACCTAGACTTTAGTAAGGCATTTGATACGGTCTCACATGATATTCTTATTGATAAAGTAGGCAAATATAACTTAGATAGGGCCACGATAAGGTGGGTGCATAATTGGCTGGATAACCGTAGTCAGAGAGTTGTTGTTAACGGTGCTAAATCCTGCTGGAAAGGGATAACAAGTGGAGTTCCTCAAGGGTCTGTTTTGGGACCCGTACTGTTCAATATCTTCATCAATGATGTAGATATTGGGATAGAGAGTACGCTTATTAAGTTTGCAGATGATACCAAACTGGGTGGGGTTGCAACTTCTTTGGAGGATAGGGACATAATTCACAATGACCTTAGCAAGTTAGAGAAATGGTCAGAGGTAAACAGGATGAGGTTTAATAAAGAGAAATGCAAAGTGCTCCACTTAGGAAGGAACAATCAGTTCCATACATACAAGATGGGAAGCGACTGTCTAGGAAGGAGCATGGCGGAAAGGGATCTAGGGGTCCTAGTGGACCACAAGTTGAATATGAGTCAACAGTGTGATGCTGTTGCAAAAAAAGCAAATATGATTCTAGGTTGTATCAACAGGTGTGTTGTAAGCAAAACTCGTGAAGTCATTCTGCCGCTCTGCTCTGCACTAGTTAGGCCTCAGCTGGAGTACTGTGTCCAGTTCTGGGCACCACATTTCAAGAAAGATGTGGAGAAATTGGAAAGGGTCCAGAGAAGAGTGACAAGAATGATTAAAGGCCTAGAGAACATGACCTATGAAGCCAGGCTTCATGAACTGGGCTTGTTTAGTTTGGAAAAAAGAAGATTAAGGGGGGACATGATAGCGGTTTTCAAATATCTAAAAGGGTGTCACAAGGAGGAAGGAGAAAATTTGTTCCTCTTGGTTTCTGAGGACAGGACAAGGAGTAATGGGCTTAAAGTGCAGCAGGGGAGGTTTAGATTGGACATTAGGAAAAAATTCCTAACTGTCAGGGTGGTCAAATATTGGAATAAATTGCCAAGGGAGGTGGTGGAATCTCCCTCTCTGGAGATATTTAAGAACAGGTTGGATAGACATCTGTCAGGGATGGTGTAGGTGGAGCTTGGTCCTGCCTTGAGGGCGGGGGGCTGGACTCGATGACCTCTCGAGGTCCCTTCCAGTCCTATGATTCTATGATTCTATGATACACATGCTAGCTAGACACACACACAGGCTAGCTACACAGACACACACACATACACAAAGTTAGCTATACACACACACAAGCAAGATAGATACACACACACATACACAAGCTAATTACACTCACACACACAAGCTAGCTAGACACACACACACACATTCACAAGCTAGTTACACACACACACAAGCTAGCTACACACACACACAAGCTAGCTAGACACACACACATACACAAGCTAGCTACACACACACAAGCTAGCTACACACACACACAAGCTAGCTAGACACACACACATACACAAGCTAGCTACACACACACACAAGCTAGCTACACACACACACACATACTACACACACGTACATTCTTTTTTTGGCTTTCTGTGACTCCCGGGGTAACATTTAAAAACCAACGAATAATCTTGCAGCACCTGAAAGATGAATAAAACACATTAGCTCAGTCTTCTCAACAATATTTTTATATAGTACCCCTTTTTTAAAAAAAATTATAAGTACCCCCCCCCGTTCCTACAGTTTTCAGACACGACATTTTTTTTCTACCGTTGCAACACATTTCTTTAAACAACTTCATCGCAGCTGGGCAGGCGGAGAAATTTTTGGGTGTAACAAGTCCAAAACTAATAAGTGCCGTCAAACTTCAAACAAAAATTAAGTTTTCTCCGGATTTCAGTTGTGTGGACGTACACTGTGCTAGGCCAGTGTTTCTCAATCCAGGGTCCGAGTACAACTAGGGGTACTTGAGAAAAGTCTAGGGGGCGTGTCCACACCACTGAAATTTGGCGAAAACGGAATTGTTGTCTGAAGTTTGACAGCGCTTTATGATGTTTCTACTTTTGACACCCCAAAATTTCATCGCCCGCCTGGTGACAATGAAGTTGTTTGAACAAATGTGTTGCAACGGTAGACAAAAAAATGGTGTGTCTGAAAACTGTAGGGACGGGGTGAAACAAAAGGCAGGACTATACAGCACTTGAAAGACTAACAAGATGGTTTATTAGGTGATGAGCTTCCGTGGGTCTGAGGAAGTGGGTCTGGCCCACGAAAGCGCATCCCCTAATAAACCATCTTGTTAGTCTTTCAAGTGCTGCATAATCCTGTCTATTGTTTTGGCTAGTCCTGTCTATTGTTTTGGCTAATCCTGTCTATTGTTTTGGCTTTGACTAACACGGCTGCATCTCTATCACTGTAGGTACAGGGGGTATTTCTAATTTTTTTTAAAGGGGGTACTTTATTAACAAAAAGATTGAGAAACACGGAGCTAGGCTATTCGTTGTTTTTTAAGCGTTTCCAATTACAGACTAAATTGGCTCCCTCTCTGTAGAACTAGGAGAACAGATCACATGCGGGTGTCAAAACTTTACCAGTTTCCTTTCATCCACCCTCGCTTTTAACCAACTGTTTTTTTTCCTCCTGCCTCTCCACCCTAGTGCATTACCACACGCCAACACTTGTGTGCAGTGTTCCCCCAAATATTCACCGTAGGCCAGCTTTTCAAAGTTAGCTATTTTGGCAAATTGTACTAGAGGCCTACAGGCCATTCAAAACCTGACCCTGGAGGTTTTATGTTGAGGGAAATCTTTCTCCAGAGGCAAATTTCCACACACACCTCCAAATATTTTTCACTTGGCACCACTAAAACTTTTTTTTGTCAAATTCGAAAACAATATACTAGAATCAAGGACTGTCAGGAGCTGCAGGGGGTAGCCGAGTTAGTCTGTTACAGAAAAAAACAACAAACGGTCTGGTAGCACTTTATCGACTCACAAAACATGTCGATGGGATCATGAACTTTCGTGGGCACCGCCCACTTCTTCAGATGACCGGAGTTATGAGTAGAGGATAGGAAAACTCAAAATCAATAGGAGAAGAGAAAGGGAGGAGGGGGAGAGAGAATGATGCTTCCTTCTCCTGTTGATTTTGAGTTTTCATATCCCCTACTCATAACTCCGGTCAAAACTCGAAATCAATAGGAGAAGGGAAAGCGGGGTACTCCAAAAAAAAGTGCCGATACTCTAGGAGAAAAGTTGTTGAGCTCTCACTGGAGGTGCCGGTACTGAGTACCGGGCAGTACCGTCACAAAAAAAGCACTTTTTCCTAATATCCAACCTATACCTCCCCACCGCAACTTGAGACGAGATGGCTTCTTGTTCTGCCATCTTTCCCCACTGAGAACAGCCTCTCTCCATCCTCTTTGAACCCCCACTTCAGGAAGTTGAAGGCTGCTCTCAAATCCCCCCTCACTCTTCTCTTCTGCAGACTAATCCAAAATACTACCAGGTGAGGCCTGTCCGTGACCGGGCAACGTCATTTTGCGTCGATTACCCTTATAGGAACGTTCCAGAAATGAAATCGATGCCGTAGAACTTTTTTTAAAGGAATGGGCTTGCGAAAGGGACGTAACAGAACAGTTTTAAATTGGTTCTGGACATCTGAACTCCAGTCATCTGAAGAAGTGGGCTGTGCCCACGAAAGCTCGTGATACCCTCTACGTTTCTTAAACGTTTTAAGACCAAGGAACACCACACAATCATTTTTTTGAATGCGGAACACGGAGGATTTTTTTGTTGAACAAAAAAAAAAAAAAAGTTGGGGGAAAGTTATTGAACAAAAAAAAAAAAAAGGGTCGGGGGAAAGTTGTTGAGCATTTTGAGCTCTGTTCTCCGTGACACACCTTTGACTGTGTGCCACGGAACACAGTTTAAGAAACACCGATCTACATGGTGTGCGAGTCTTTAAAGTGTTACCAGACTATTGGCTGTTTTATAAAGTTTATCCTGTGCAGACTAACTCAGCTCCCCCTCTGAAGTTTTAAATTGGTCGGATTTCCACTTCAACCATTATTCGTTTTACTGCAGAATTCCCACACCTCGTACGTTCGCATCCGAAACTCTTTCCGGCATGAATTGGAATGATTTTGTGATTTGTCACGGTCACCGTGTCCTTTGCACTAAAATGACTGTGGAATTGGGACTCGATTTTCATGGCGTTAGCAAATACAAACGCTAATCATAACACTCACGACTTTTTTTTTCCCAATGAAAAATAGAAATAACGAGTTAAACCTTTTACCCGGCATATTCCGCTGTCAAATGTAGGACAGTCCGTGAATTTCAGTGTCTTTTGCACTAAAATGACCGTGGAATCAGGGACTCAATTTTCATGGCGTTAGCAAATATGAAAACTGATCATAACACTCACAACTTTTTTTTCCCAATGAAAAATAGAAATAACGAGTTAAACCTTTTACCCGGCATATTCCGCTGTCAAAAGTAGGGCAGTCCGTGAATTTCAGTGTCCTTTGCACTAAAATGACCGTGGAATCAGGGACTCGATTTTCATGGTGTTAGCAAATACAAACGCTAATCATAACACTCACGACTTTTTTTTCCCCAATGAAAAACAGAAATAATGAGTTAAACCTTTTACCTGGCATATTCCGCTGTCAAAAGTAGGGCAGTCCGTGAATTTCAGTGTCCTTTGCACTAAAATGACCGTGGAATCGGGGACTCGATTTTCATGGCGTTAGCAAATACGAATGCTAATCTTAATACTCACGACTTTTTTTTTCTCCGATGAAAAACAGAAATAATGAGTTAAACTTTCAACCCCGCTATCAAAAGTAGGGCAGTCCATTAATTTCAGTGTCCTTTGCACTAAAATGACCGTGGACTCGGGGACTCGATTTTCATGGCGTTAGCAAATACGAATGCTAATCTTAATACTCACGACTTTTTTTTTCTCCGATGAAAAACAGAAATAATGAGTTAAACTTTCAACCCCACTATCGAAAGTACGGCAGTCCATGAATTTCAGTGTCCTTTGCACTAAAATGACTGTAGAATCGATTACTTGATTTTCATGGCATTAGCAAATACGAAAACTAATCATAACACTCACGACTTTTTTTTCCCCGATGAAAAACAGAAATAATGAGTTAAACCTTTTACCCGGCATATTCCGCTGTCAAAAGTAGGGCAGTCCATGAATTTCAGTGTCCTTTGCAGTAAAATGACCGTGGAATCGGGGACTCGATTTTCATGGCGTTAGCAAACACAAACGCTAATCGTAACACTCACGACTTTTTTTTCCCGATGAAAAACAGAAATAACGAGTTAAACCTTTTACCCGGCATATTCTGCTGTCAAAAGTAGGGCAGTCCGTGAATTTCAGTGTCCTTTGCAGTAAAATGACCGTGGAATCGGGGACTCGATTTTCATGGCGTTAGCAAATACGAACGCTAATCGTAACACTCACGACTTTTTTTTTCCCCGATGAAAAACAGAAAGAATGAGTTAAACTTTCCACCTGGCATATTCCGCTGTCAAAAGTAGGGCAGTCCGTGAATTTCAGTGTCCTTTGCACTAAAATGACCGTGGAATCGGGGACTCAATTTTCTTGATGTTAGCAAATAGGAACGCTAATCATAACACTCACGACTTTTTTTTTTTCCTGATGAAAAACAGAAATAATGAGTTAAACTTTCAACCCCACTATCAAAAGTAGGGCAGTCCATTAATTTCAGTGTCCTTTGCACTAAAATGACTGTAGAATCGATTACTTGATTTTCATGGCATTAGCAAATACGAAAACTAATCATAACACTCACGACTTTTTTTTCCCCGATGAAAAACAGAAATAATGAGTTAAACCTTTTACCCGGCATATTCCGCTGTCAAAAGTAGGGCAGTCCATGAATTTCAGTGTCCTTTGCAGTAAAATGACCGAGGAATCGGGGACTCGATTTTCATGGCGTTAGCAAATACGAACGCTAATCGTAACACTCACGACTTTTTTTTTCCCCGATGAAAAACAGAAAGAATGAGTTAAACTTTCCACCCGGCATATTCCGCTGTCAAAAGTAGGACAGTCTGTGAATTTCAGTGGTAGGATTGTTTTTGCGAAATTTGGTATCTGGAGGTTAACGCGGAAGCGTGACTTTATTTTGCACAAACAAATCCACCCACAACCCCTTCCAAATATCGAGTAGACGCGGCAATTTATTCCACCCCGACAGGCAGGGAGAGTTTTTCCTAATGTCCAACCTACCCCTCCCATTGCTACTTGCCCTGAAACTGGGGATATTCTCCTAACGATAACGGAGAAAGGCAGAGGTGGGGGAAAACTTTGACAGATGACCCCCACCGGTTCCAGTCTGCTACCCCTGGGCCAGGCAGCGGGGGAAGGGAATTGGGGTGAGAATGTCCCACCCACCCCAGCCCCCTGCTCTGGGGTTGTAGGTCGTGGACAGGCAGAAGCAGCAAATAGTGACAGGAGAGGGAAAGGGGGACTCTGGGGGTGGGGGGCTGGCTCTGGGGAGCTCTGGGGTAGGGGGGAGAACAGGAGGGTTTCCCCTACAGCCCAGGGGAGGGGGTTGATCGGACCCCACGGCCCGCCGGGGCAGAGCGGCCCCCCACGCAGCCGGGGACACGCGTGGGGCAGAGAGAGCCGGACCCGGCCCGCGCTAGGACCCGGGGGGCGCCCCGCCCGGCCGCAGGAAGTGACTCGCTACATTGGCTCTTTGTGCGAACTCGCTCCTGGCTGCGCCCCCCCCCCTTGCCGGGACCCCGAGTCCTGCTCCCAGGCAGCCCCCCCCCCACCGTGGGGAGAAGGTGAGATCTGCCCCCCAGGGGCTGCTCCCTGCCTGAGTCTGCAGGGAGGGGGGCGGCCACGTGTGGGGCGCCTGGGGAGCAGGGGGATCTGAGAGTGGGAGGTTGGGGGGCAGCCACGTGTGGGGCGCCTGGGGGGCAGGGGGATCTGAGAGTTAGGGGGAGCAAGGGGGGCTGCAGGGGGATCTGGGGTTGGGGTGCAGCCACGGGTGGGGCGCCTGGGGGGCAGGAGGATCTGAGATTGGGAGGGTTGGGGTGCAGCCACGGGTGGGGCGCCTGGGGGGCAGGAGGATCTGAGAGTGGGAGGGTTGGGGGGCAGCCACGTGTGGGACACCTGAGGGCAGGGGATCTGAGAGTCGGGGAGCAGCAGCGTGGAGGGAGCAAGGGGACTGCAGGGGAATCTGAGAGTGGGAGGTTGGGGGGCAGCCACGTGTGGGGCGCCTGGGGGGCAGGGGGATCTGAGAATGGGAGAGTTGGGGGGCAGCCACGTGTGGGGCGCCTGGGGGGCAGGGGGATCTGAGAATGGGAGAGGTTGGGGGGCAGCCACGTGTGGGGCGCCTGGGGGGCAGGGGGATCTGAGAGTGGGAGGGTTGGGGGGCAGCCACGTGTGGGACACCTGGGGGGCAGGGGGATCTGAGAGTGGGAGGTTGGGGGGCAGCCACGTGTGGGGCGCCTGGGGGGCAGGAGGATCTGAGATTGGGAGGGTTGGGGGGCAGCCACGTGTGGGACACCTGGGGGGGGGGAGCTGAGTGTGGGGGGAGCAGGGGCATGGAGGGAGCAAGGGGGACTGCAGGGGGATCTGAGAGTGGGAGGTTGGGGGGCAGCCACGTGTGGGACACCTGGGGGGCAGGGGATCTGAGAGTCGGTGAGCAGCAGCATGGGGGGAGCAAGAGGGACTGCAGGGGGATCTGAGAGTGGAGGGGTTGGGGGGCAGCCACGTGTGGGGCGCCTGGGGGGGAGGGGGATCTGAGAGTTAGGGGGAGCAAGGGGGGCTGCAGGGGGATCTGAGAGTGGGGGGGCAGGGATGCAGGAGGGGCAGATCTGGGGGGCGTACAAGGATGCAGGGGGCGGGGTGGGGGTCTGGCTGAAAGAGGGGGAAGGGGGAACCAGCAGGGGGAGAATTCTGGGGCTCGGGGGAACAGCTGGGAAACTCTGGGTGGGGGGGACAATCTAAGGGACAGAAGAAGGGAGGGGGGATGGTGAACAGCTCCCCCAGCCAATGGGGTGAGAGGAAGGGCGGGGCTTGCCCCCGCCAGCAGCCAGTGAGGAATCTGGTCCCCTAGAACGGGTCCAACAACCACTAGGGGTGGGGGAGCAGGGGGCGCCCCCCCAAAAGGCTCTGACTTGGCCATGTCAATATCTCCCCCCCCACACACACACATCCAGCCCCTCCTGGCCCCGGGGGAGAGGGAGGCGAGGGGGGGGCTGTCTGCAAGGAGGGAGCCTCGGGGGAGCCGGGTATAACAGGGACAACGGTTAATTCACATCCCCCCCCCCTTCTCCCGACAGCCGGCAGCGCGACGGTCCCGTTTGGCCCCCGGCCGTCCCGTCTCCCCCGGGGCCGGGCAGAGACATGGCGGGGCTGGAGCCGGCTGAGGTAGGGGAGTTTGGGGGGGGGGGGTATTGTAGAGGGGGAGGGGACAGGGTGGGATGAAATTGCTGGGACATGCGCAGCCTGGGTCCCGATTTATTCCTTGACCAGTGGTGCTGGGGGTGGGGGGGAATATTCCCCCTTTTTTGACTCAGGAAACTCCCCCCCCCGGGCAGGGTTGGGCAAGCGGAGCAGAGCGCCGGAGCCTGAACCCCCTAGGCAGAGCTGGGGGGGGGGGGTACAAAGGAGCGGAGCTGGGATTCCGGTCCCTGTCACCTCTGCTCCCCCCTCAGCTCTCCCCTCTGTCTCCCCTGGGTGGGGTGGTGGGGGGGGATTCTGCCCCCCTCCCTTGTGACGAGTGGGGCTGTGGCGGGGGGTCCCCTGTCGTTGCAGGGGCCGGTGACCTTCGAGGAGGTGGCCGTGTACTTCACCGCGGGGCAGGGGGCGCTGCTGGGCCCGGCGCAGAGAGCCCTCTACCGGGACGTCATGCGGGAGAACTACGAGTCGGTGGCTGCGCTGGGTGAGGATTCCCGTGGCCGGCGGCGCCCTGGGGCCGGCGTGTCCGTGTCGGGTCGGGTCCCCGGGGGGGAACCGTTCCCCGCCTCCTTTCCCGCGGGGGAGGCGAGTGCGAGACCCAAGAGACCTGCCGATTCCCGCGCTTCCTGCCGACTCTCCCGGGGCAGGGACCGTGGGGCACCCGTTCTCCCACGTCCCCGCCCCCCTTCTGCCAGCACCGCTCGTGACCAGGGCCGCATTATGACTTTCGTGGGCCCTAGGCACTTTTGTCTTCGTGGGCCTCTCCCACCATAATTTAAATTATTTTTGCTCTAACTTTAAATACGGCGACATTTTCTTTTTTTCCCGTTTTCGGCAAAATGTAAGAGATTTTCGGGGGCCCGAAAAGTTTCCTTGTTTTCTGATGTGAGGAACAAATGAAAACATTTTCCTCGACCCTAAAAGTTCATTTTTTTTCCTTGTGATTTTAAAAGAAATTAAAACATTTTCGTGGGCCCCTAAAAGTATCATGGGCCCTAGGCACCGTGCCTAATGGGTAAGTCGGCCCTGCTCATGACCCGCCCCTGGGAGCGGAGGGACACCCCACCCGGGTAGGCAGGGGCATCCCCGGGCAGGCCGAAGCGCCGTTCGGGTTGCAGCTGGCAAGGGGGGCGGAGGGGAACAAGGGAAGTTTCTCCAGGCCTGTTCGTAGTCAGAGGGGGGTGTGGGAGAAAAATCAAATAACTCCAATTGTGTCTAAGGGGGGACTGTGCAGGAAATCAAAACTCTCTAAAAGAAAACTGCTGTAAGGGTTAAAAGTTTTCCAGGCCTCTCTCCCTGTAACAGAGAGAAATCATCTTAACTCTAATCAAGACCCTTGCAATGCCTCCTATCCCACTGCTGACACCAATTACTGGATGGAGGAGGTAACCTAGTGACAGAGGACGTAGGAAAAGCTGAAGGACTCGAGCCTTCTTTTGCCCCTGTCTTCACAGACAAGGTCAGCTCCCAGACTGCTGCACAAGGCAATGCAGTATGGGGGAGGAGGTGGGCAGCCCTCGGTGGAGAAAGAACGGGTTAAGAACTATTTAGAAAAGTTGGACACGCACAAATCCATGGGGCCGGATTTAATGTATCTGAGAGTCCTCAGGGAGATGGCAAACGTTATTGCAGAGCCTCTGGCCATGATCTTTGAAAACTCGGGAAGATCGGGAGGGATCCCAGATAATTAGGACAAGGCAAATGTCGCGCCCATCTTTAAAAAAGGAAAGGTCCCAATTCTCTACAGACTTGTCAGCCGCACCTCGGAAAAATCATGGAGGGGATAAGAACATAAGAACGGCCACACTGGATCAGACCAAAGGTCCATCCACCTGTCTGCCCACAGTGGCCAATGCCAGGTGCCCCAAAGGGAGTGAACTGAACAGGTAACGATCAAGCGACCTCTCTCCTGCCGTCCATCTTCACCCTCTGACAAACAGAGGCTAAGAACACTGTTCCCTACCCATCCTGGCTAGTAGCCAACAATAGACTTCACCTCCATGAATTTATCTAGCTCTCTTTTAAACCCTGTTATAGTCCTAGCCTTCACAACCTCCTCCGGCGAGGAGTTCCACAGATGGACTATGAGCTGTGTGAAGAAGAACATCCTTTTCTTTGTTCTAAACCTGCTGCCCGTTCATTTCATTTGGTGGCCACTAGTTCTTATATTATGGGAACAAGTGAAGAACTTTTCTCAATTCTTCATTTTATAAACCTCTCTCCTATCCCTGCTTAGTCTCCTCTTTTCCAAGCGGAAAAGTCCCCGTCTTTTTAATCTCTCCTCATATGGGACCCTTCTCTCATCAGCTCCTGCCTCCCTCCCCCCTTGCTGCCTCTGTATCAGAGGTAGCAAGGGTGGGAGAGTACATGTACTTGATGAGAAAACCACTAAGAACAGGCTTATCGGTTAATCGTGTAATTGACGCCACGTCGACATCCGTACTCTGGACTCTCTTCTATTTGTCCACATCTTTCCTGAAATGTGGTGCCCAGAACTGGACACAATACTCCAGTTGAGGCCTAACCAGCGCAGAGTAGAGCGGAAGAATGACTTCTCGTGTCTTGCTCACAACACACCTGCTCATGCAGCCCAGAATCAGGTTGGCTTTTTGTGCAACAGTGTCGCACTGTTGACTCATATTTAGCTTGTGGTCCACTATGATCCATTCTGCAGGACTCCTTCCTCGACAATCGCTTCCCGTTCTGTGTGTGTGACACGGATTGTTCCTTCCTAAGTGGAGCACGTTGCATTTGTCCTTATTCAACGTCATCCTATTGACCTCCGACCTTTTCTCCAGTTTTCCCAGATCAGTTTGAATTCTGACCCTGTCCTCCAGAGCAGTCGCAACCCCTCCCAGCTTGGGATCATCTGCAAACTTAATTAGCGTCCTCTCTATGCCGATATCGAAATCGTTGATGAAAATACCGAACAGAATTGGCCCCAAAACAGACCCCTATGGAATCTCACTTGTTATGCCCTTCCAGCAGGATTGTAAACCGTTAATAACGACTCTCTGAGGTTATGTGTACTCTACACTGTGAGTTTTCTTGGCAACAAATATGCTAATGAGGGACTCATTTGCATGAATTGTGATCTCATTTGCATATTTTCCACCAATCCCGTTTTTGTGCAAAAACAAGCCGGGTGGACATTTTCTTTTTGCGGAAAGCCTCCTTTTTCTGCAAATCGTATACTGCAAAAAAAGAGGTATACTGATCTTGCAAAAAAGGGGGTGTTGCACAAAAAGGAAACGCCCACAAAATCCACGAGTGCAAAAACGGATTGGCAGAACATATGCAAATGAGATCGCGACTCATGCAAATGAGTCCCTCAGTAGCGTATTTTTTGCCGAGAAAACTCGTCGTAAAGACGTAGCCTGAGAATGGTTATCCAGCCAGTTATACAACCACCTCTAAGTTGTGTTTGCCTAGTTTATTGATAAGTAAATCATGCGAGACCGTGTCAAATGCCTTACTGAAGTCTAGGTATACTACATCCACCACTTCTCCCTTATCCGCAAGACTCGTTATCCTTTCAAAGAAAGCTATCCGATTGGTTTGACATGATTTTTTCTTTACAAATCCGTGCTGGTTGTTCCCTATCACCTGATTTTCTTCCAGATGTTTGCAGATGGATTCCTTAATGACCTGCTCCATTATCTTCCCTGACATAGAAGCTAAACCGACTGGTCTGCGGTTTCCTGGGTGGTTCTTATTTCCCTTTTCATAGAACGGGAACGCTATTTGCCCTTTTCCAGTCTTCTGGAATCTCTCCTGTCTTCCATGGCTTTTCAAAGACCATTACTAATGACTCAGATGTCTCCACCGTCAGGTCCTTGAGTTTTCAGGGCCTGACGAAATGTATCTTAGTTGACTCGAAGACATCGAACGCATCTATGTAATTTTTAACTTGTTCTTCCCCTATCATAGCTTCTGAACCTACCCCATTTTCAGTGGCATTCAGTTGTCCAACCACTACCAACCTTCTTGGTGAAAATCAGAACAAAGAAGTCATTAAACGCCTTGGCTATTTCCACATTTTCTGTTTGAGTGTGTCTACACTGTACCCGGCGCTCGAAAGAAGCTGCGAAATTTGAGCTATGCAAATTGCGTAGCTTATTTCGAGTCAGTTTCGAAATAGCTGATTTCATCATTTGGCACTTCCTGTACAGCGCCAAATTTTGAAATAACCCGCTATTACGAAACGTCTCTTACTCATGGAATGAGGTTTACGGGGATGTCTGAATAGCACTTCAGTGTAGATGCAGCTTTATAGTTTTTCCTCTTCGTTGAGTAACAAGCCTATTTCGTCCTTGGTCTTCATCTTCTAACGTATTTGTAGAGTGTTTTCAGGTTACCCTTCATGTCTCTAGCGAGTTTGATCTCAGTTTGTGCCTTGACCTTTCTAATTTTGCCCCTACATGCTCGGGTTATTTGTTTATATTTATCCTTCGTAATTAGACCTAGCTTCCACTTTTTGCAAGACTCTTTTTTGAATTTTACATCGTTCAGGTTCTCCTGGTGAAGCCAGGGTGGTCTCTTGCCAGACTTCCTAAATTTCTTGCATGCTGGAACACTTTGGTTTTGTGCCCCTTAATTCTGTCTTTTTTTTTTTGCAAAACTGCCAACTGCCTTCAATTGTTTGTCCTCTTAGACGTGCTTCCCATGGGATCTAACCTACCAACTCCCTGGCTACGTTTACACTGGCATGATTTTCTGGAAATGCCAGTTTTAAAGTTTAAAGCTTTCCGTTAAAAGCATTTTCGGAAAAGCGCGTCTAGATTGGCAGGACGCTTTTCCGCAAAAGCACTTTTTGCAGAAAAGCGTCCGTGGCCAATCTAGACGTGGTTTTCCGCAAGAAAGCCCCGATCGCCATTTTCGCGATCGGGGCTTTTTTGCGGAAAATAAATCTGAGCTATTTACACTGGCCCTTTTGCGCAAAAGTTTTTCGGAAAAAGACTTTTGCCTGAACGGGAGCAGCATAGTATTTCTGCAAAAGCACTGACAATCTTACATGAGATTTTTTGCGGAAATTCAAGCGGCCGGTGTAGACAGCTGGCAAGTTTTTCCGCAAAAGCAGATGATTTTGCGGAAAAACTTGCCAGTCTAGACACAGCCCCTGAGTTTGGTAACGTTTGAGTTTGAAATCTGTCTTTAGTTTGCTGGTCTCTCTCCTCCCGTTCCTTAGCTTAGAATCACAGTCACTTTCTCCCAAGGCACCTTCCACTTTCAAATTCTCAACCAGTTCCTCCTCGTTTATCAAAATCAAATCTAGAGCAGCCTCTCCCTTAATTGCTTTTCCTGCATCATGAAAAAATATCTCCAATCCATTCCAAGAACTTGTTGCATGGTCTGTGTCCTTTGCGACAAAAACTCCGGTGCACTTTAAGAATGTCTGTTTTCACCCCCTGGGCAGGACTCCCCGTTCCCAAACCTGACTTGATCGCCCGGCTGGAAGCAGGGGAAGATCCGTGGGTCCCGGATCTCCAAGTCTCCGAGGAAAAGATGATCCTAAGAGGCAGCGGCACAGGTGAGGAGTCAGCGACACTGACAAAGTGTCTGGCCAATGAAGGAAGACATTGGAAATCCCCAACGTGTGGGGTGAGCCCTCTCTGATCTCCCTCCTCTTGCCCGAATCATAGAACGCTAGAAGTGGAAGGGACCTCGAGAGATCATCGAGTGCAATCTCCTGCCCTCATGGCAGGACCCGGTACTGTCTAGACAAGGAGTGGCCAAACCACGGCTCGCAAGCCACATGCGGCTCTTCTCCCCCAAAAGTGTGGCTCACGAAGCCACTCCTGCGCCCCCCCCCAAATGGCCCCTGGCTCTCCTGTCCTCATCGGGGTAGCGATTCAAAATGGTGCCCAAGATGGCGGCTCTCAACGGGTGCCTGATACGGCCAAAGAGCCTAAGCTTCTTTCTTAAAGGGGCAGCCTCCTTTTTTTTTTTGGCTTGAAAATTCTGGAGAGGGGCTTTCCTTTCCTTTCCCTTCTCCTCCTGCCGACAATTCTGGTGTGGCTCTTCGCATTTTTTCCACTGGTGTTTCGATTCTCTTTGTGAAATGGGTTTGTCATCCCTGCTCTAAACCATCCCTGACAGATGTCTATCTAACCTGCTCTTCAATATCTCCACAGATGGAGATTCCACAACCTCCCTAGGCAATTTATTCCAGTGTTTGACCACCCGGACAGGCAGCAAGTTTTTCCTCATGTCCAACCTCAACCTCCCTTGCTGCAGTTTAAACCCATTGCTTCTTCTCCTGTCCTCAAAGGCCAAGGAGAACAATTTTTCTCCCTCCTCCTTGTGACACCCTTTTAGATACCCGAAAACGGCTCTCATGTCCCCTCTCAGTCTTCTCTTTTCCAAACTAAACAAGCCCGATTCTTTCAGTCTTCCCTCCTAGCTCATGTTCTCTCGACCTTTCATCATTCTTCTTGCTCTTCTCTCGACCTTCTCCAATTTCTCCACCTCTGTCTTGAAATGCGGTGCCCAGAACTGGACACACGACTCCAACTGAGGCCTAACCAGTGCAGAGCAGAGCGGAAGAATGACTTCTCGTGTCTTGCTCACAACACACCTGTTAATGCCTCCCAGAATCATGTTGGCTTTTTTTGCAACAGCGTCACACTGTTGGCTTATATTTAGCGTGTGGTCCACTTTAACCCCTTTCTGCAGGACTCCTTCCTAGACAGTTGCTTCCCATTCTGTATGGCTACGTCTACACTGGCAGCGTCTTGCGCAAGAACAACTGTTCTTGCGCAAAAATTTGCCGGGTGTCTACACTGCATGCGTGTTCTTGTGCAAGCAAATTTACAGTCTAGCGTTGTAAAACAAGGCTTCTTCCGGAAGAGTTATTCCTCTCCCCACGCGGAATAAGCCCTCTTGCGCAAGAGCTCTTCCACAAGAGGGCAGTGCAGACAGGCAACATGAAATTCTTGCGCAAGAAGCCCCTATGGGTACAATGGCCATCAGATCTTTCTTGCGCAAGAGAGCGTCCACACTGAAAGGATGCTCTTGCGCAAAAGCACATGCCAGTGTAGACGCGCTCTTGTGGAAGACTTCTTGCACAAGAACTCTTCCGTAAAACAGGTCTTGCCAAAGAAGCTGCCAGTGTAGACATAGCCTTCGTGTGAAACGGATTGTTCCTTCCTAAGTGGAGTACTTTGCATTTGTCCTTATTCCTCTTCATCCTATTGACCTCAGAATCATAGAATCCTTGGACTGGAAGGGACCTCGAGAAGTCATCGAGTCCAGTCCCCTGCCCTCATGGCAGGACCAAATACTGCCTAGACCATCCCTGATAGACCTTTATCTAACCTGCTCTTCAATATCTCCAGAGATGGGGATTCCACAACCTCCCTGGGCAATTTATTCCAGTGTTTGACCACCCTGACAGGTAGGAACTTTTTCCTAATGTCCAACCTCAACCTCCCTTGCTGCAGTTTAAGCCCATTGCTTCTAGTTCTATTCTCAGAGGCCAAGATGAACAAGTTTTCTCCCTCCTCCTTATGACACCCTTTTAGATACCTGAAAATGGCTGTCATGTCCTGCCTTGAGGGCGGAGGGCTGGACTCGATGACCTCTCGAGGTCCCTTCCAGTCCTCTTATTCTATGATTCTATGATTCAGTCTTCTCTTTTCTAAACTAAACAAGCCCAATTCTTTCAGCCTTCCTTCCTAGATCATGTTCTCTGGACCTTTCATCATTCTCGTTGCTCTTCTCTGGACCCTCTCCAATTTCTCCACCTCTTTCTTGAAATGTGGTACCCAAAACTGAACACAATACTCCAGCACGGCAAGTGTCTTTCTCAAGGCCTCCCCCCCCCCAATTGTGTTAGCTTCTAGGAGTTTTCTTCTCCTCTGTAAGGCTACGTCTACACTGGCATGATTTTCCGGAAATGCTTTTAACGGAAAAGTTTTCCGTTAAAAGCATTTTCGGAAAAGAGCGTCTAGATTGGCAGGATGCTTTTCCGCAAAAGCACTTTTTGCGGAAAATCGTCCGTGGCCAATCTAGACGCGGTTTTCCGCAAAAAAGCCCCAATCGCCATTTTCGCCATCGGGGCTTTTTTGCGGAAAACAGTACTGTGCTGTCTACACTGGCCCTTTTGCGCAAAAGTCTTTCGGAAAAAGACTTTTGCCCGAACGGGAGCAGCATAGTTTTTCCGGAAAAGCACTGATGATTTTACAGTAGATCGTCAGTGCTTTTCCGGAAAATCAAGCGGCCCGTGTAGACAGCTGGCAAGTTTTTCCGGAAAAGTGGCTCATTTTCCGGAAAAACTTGCCAGTCTAGACACAGCTTAAGTGTTTGGATGGGATGTTTGGAGTCAGTAGCCAATTTCCTCCGACTGCCCCCACAATTACTATGTTGTCTTTACCATTCCCTTTTGTGCCATCCCAGGCATATGGAGATATACCTGTCTCATAGAGTAGGAAGGGACCTCGCAAGGTTACTGAGTCCAGTCTCCTGCCTTCATGCCAGGACCAAGTACCATCCCTTACAGATTTGCCCCGATCTCTAAATGATCCCCGTCATGGGTTGAACTCACAACTTTGGGTTAGTAGGCTAATGCTCAAACCACTGAGCTATTTCTCTCCCTAAGAAGGCAATGACTCCTGCCTCGATTCTCTCTCTCTTTCCCCACAGGTGATGATGAGACGGTGAATCCACCACTGGAAGGTCCTGAGAAAGGAGAATTGCAGGGGACTTTGATGAGAAGAACGGAAGAGCTTTTTTCCCAGTGCCTGGAACAAAGAGACGCCTGGGGTAATTGGCCAGAAAGGACGCTGGGAAACAACCTGTGTCAGAAAGTGGCTGAATCCGTTGAATGTGGGAGAGACAGCGATGGTCCTAACGAATGCACGTCTCCGCAGAAAGATCCCAAGGATAAGAAACCCTATAAATGCTTGGATTGTGGGAAGATCTTCAATCGGCGCTCCGGCCTTACTAACCATAGGAGAGTCCACACAGGAGAAAGGCCCTATCCATGTGTGGACTGTGGGAAAAGTTTCAGTCAACGCTCCGGCCTTATTAACCATAGGAGAATCCATACAGGAGAAAGGCCCTATAAGTGTGGGGACTGTGGGAAAAGCTTCAGTCAGTACTCGGGCCTTATTAACCACAGCAGAATCCACACAGGGGAGAGACCCTATAAATGCGTGGATTGTGGGAAACGCTTCGATCGGAGCTCCAATCTTACGACCCATCGAAGAGTGCACACGGGAGAGAGACCCTATAAGTGCCTTGAGTGCGGGAAAAGCTTCAGTCAGCTCT
This sequence comes from Pelodiscus sinensis, assembly GCF_052426305.1. Lineage (NCBI taxonomy): Eukaryota > Metazoa > Chordata > Testudines > Trionychidae > Pelodiscus > Pelodiscus sinensis. The sequence goes on from NC_143070.1 coordinate 33,191,054, forward strand.
CAGGCCTTATCAGCCATAGGAGAAACCATACGGGAGAGCGGCCCTACAAATGTCACGAGTGCGGGAAAAGTTTTGGTGTGCCATCCGCCCTCCTTATACACGCGAGAACCCACACGGGAGAGAAACCCTATAAATGCTCGGATTGCGGGAAAAGCTTCAGTCAGCGCTCACGCCTTATTAGCCACCAGATAATCCACACGGGAGAGGGGCCGTATAAATGCCTTCAGTGCGGGAAAAGTTTCAGCGCGCCTTCCGTCCTCGTTATCCATCAGAGAACCCACACGGGTGAGAAACCCTATAAATGTTTGGACTGCGGGAAAAGCTTCAGTCAGCGCTCCGTCCTTATGACCCACCAGCGAATCCATACGGGAGAGGGACCCTATAAATGCCTGGAGTGCGGGAAAAGTTTCAGTGTCCCGTCCGCCTTGATTATCCATCAGAGGACCCACACGGGAGAGAAACCCTACAAGTGCTTGGAATGTGGGAAATGCTTCAGTCGCAGCTCCCATCTCGTTAGCCACGGGAGAATGCACTCGGGAGAGGGGCCGTATAAATGCTTAGCCTGTGGGAAATGCTTCAGCCAGCGCTCCGTCCTCGTTAACCATGGGAGAATCCACACGGGAGACGGGCCCTATAAATGTCTTGAGTGTGGGAAAACTTTCGGTGTCCCATCGGCCCTTCTCATCCACCAGAGAACCCACACGGGAGAGAAGCCCTATCAGTGCTCGGAGTGCGGGAAAAGCTTCAGTCAACGCTCGGGCCTGATTAGCCATGGACGAATCCACACGGGAGAGAAACCCTATAAATGCGCAGAGTGCGGGAAAAGCTTCAAACGCAGCTCAAACCTTATTACGCACCGGAGGCTGCACACGGGCGAGAGGCCCTATAAATGTACAGACTGTGGGAAGAGCTTCAGTCAGCGCTCTGGCCTCATTAGCCACGGAAGAATCCACACAGGCGAGAAACCCTATAAATGCGTGGACTGCGGGAAAAGCTTCAGCCAGCGCTCCGTGCTCAGTAACCACATGAGAATCCACACGGGAGAGAGACCGTATACATGCGCGGACTGCGGGAAAAGCTTCAACCGGAGCTCAAATCTGGTCACCCATCGGAGACTGCACACTGGGCAAAGTTCGTAAGCGCTCTTTGCAAGCTTCGGGGAGAGCTCCCAACTTCACGAGGGAAAATGAAAGTGCCTCCACCATGGGATATGTCCCGTTGGACGATCAAGCCTTGTTTCACGTCAGACAATCCACATGGAAGAGAACCTCCCTCCCAGAAATGCTTGGATGAGGGGAAAAGTTCCTAAAGTTCAGGGGGGAAAAAAATCATGCTTCCACATGTCATAATGGATGGAAGAAAGACCTTGAAAGTGGGGATGGTCTTTCATCAGAGATGCTTCCACAAAGGAGAGACATTCTATCAGCGGGCTGACTAGGGCCGGCCCTATTAAAAACTTCCCATTTCCTTAATTCCCGCACACTGCAATGGCGTGTGGTTCCCGCGTGCCTGTCTCTGGCAGCCGGTCCGGCAGCAGCTGCCTCTGAGCCAATCGGGACTACAGGCTTCTGTCTACTAGACTACAGGCTTCTGTCGACAAAGAGCGTCTAAACGACTTCCAGTTCTGTCGACAAAGCAAGCCGCTTTGTCGACACAAGAGTGTAGATGCAAAGGACAGTGGAGAGGCAAGAACGCCTTCTGGCAACAGAACTCTAGTAGACTGTCTACTAGACTACAGGCTTCTGTCGACAAAGAGTGTCTAAACGACTTCCAGTTCTGTTGACAAAGCAAGCCGCTTTGTCGACACAAGAGTGTAGATGCAAAGGACAGTGGAGAGGCAAGAACGCCTTCTGGCAACAGAACTCTAGTAGACTGTCTACTAGACTACAGGCTTCTGTCGACAAAGAGCGTCTAAACGACTTCCAGTTCTGTCGACAAAGCAAGCCGCTTTGTCGACACGAGAGTGTAGACGCAAAGGACAGTGGAGAGGCAAGAACGCCTTCTGGCGACAGAACTCTATCGACAAAAGGCGTTATTCCTCGTAGAATGAGGCTTACTGCCATCGACAAAACTGCCGAGTTCTGTCGACGTTATGTCGAGAGAACACGGCGGTAGTGTAGACGCAGGTATCGTTTTGTCGACAAAAGTCCGTGTTTGGTGACAAAACCGTGTAGTCTAGACACACACATAATGTGAAGGGTTGGTTGGTGTTGGGAAGGAAACTGGGGGGGGGGGGGGTTCGTGATTGGGTCTGATGGAGGTGCTTAGAGGGAGCTACGGAAATCTAACGTTCAAGACGATGGGATAAGCTCGCGGAAGGGAGATGCAACCTGTCCTCCCTCACCCCCTCTGCGTTTAGAAAGCACCAACAAAAGGGAGTGTATTTCACGGGGTCTTTTGTGGCGGTCTGGCCACACGGAACGAAACTAACAGCCTGCTGCAAACCCGGGACCATCTCCGTGGCCTGCCCTAGAGGAATTGCCTAGTTTTTACCAGGTTGTGTGTCTGTCACCTCCCAGAACACCTTAGGACAGATGAGTTCTGTTAATCCCGGGTCGGCTACCCACATAGCCCTCCGCCCAAAGGATGAGACACTCCAGCAATAATTCCTCGGTGACAAAGTAATTATTTAATCCAATCAGTCATGGTGTAGTTAATAATGAACTTATAACACTAGCTACTGTAGAGCTATGCAATCAACCGTACAAGCCACGCAGCCGGTACAATGCCGCGTGACAGGTCACACCGATTCCTTATACGTACGGTAAAATCCTTAAGACAGTGTTGTCATGTTAGAGCAAACCTATTACAGCGTAACATACAGATCCCTTCTATCAGTGTTTCTTAAACTTTTTAAGACCGAGGAACACCAAACAATTTTTGTTTTATGAGGCACACCAAGGATTTTTTGTTGGGAGGCAGAAAAAAAGGGTCGGGGGGGGGGGGGAAGTTTTTGAGGAAAAAAAAAGTCATCTGCCCCTTTAAGGGCGGCTATTTTGAACTCTGTTCTCCGTAACACGGTTTAAGGAACACTGCCTTATATAGCATGGCATAAGAGTGGCCGTACTGGGTCAGACCAAAGGTCCGTCCAGCCGAGTGTCCTGTCTGCCCACAATGCCCAATGCCAGATGCCCCAGAGGGAGGGAACACAACAGATAAACCTTGCGTGATCCATCCCATGTCACCCGTATCCAGACAAACAGGCTAGGGACACCATTCCTACCCATCCTGGTCTTCACCCCATCCCCTGGCGAGGAGTTCCACAAGTTACAACAAAGCTTCCTTTGGTTTATTGTAAACCTGCTGCCTGTTCATTTCATCGGGTGGCCCCGAGTGAACGTGCGTCGGTCGTAACGTATGCACAGTGATCAGTCCATCATAGAGTGGGTGGGGTAAAATCTATCCAGCTTTATTTGCAGCCATTCCTTATAACCAAGCATGTTCTACTTGCTTCCCATCTTCTTCCCTCCTCCTGACGCCTCTCGGTCTTTCTGCTCTACCCAAAGTGACTCCATCCCTTTTATGGATTTTTTTTTCTCGCTTCTCTCTCTCCTCTGCTCACACGATCGGCTTTTCTCCACTCCCTGCCCTGATCCTCTCTGCTCACCGCAAACCGGCCAGCGCTCGTCTTTGGAAATGATTTTTGGCCCTTTCTCTTTGGCTGAGCTCTTAGTCCCTGTTTAGCCGATCAACATTACCTGGACCCAGCTGAAAGCCTCTTTTCCACCTTCATGTATGTGGAACAACATTAATCTGAATTTTACTTTGCTCCCGTTACCTGCACGCTCAATTCAGCCAAAGTTCTCCTTTTTCGATTTGCGAAGGAAAAGTCTTTGCAGACGCTGGGTTGGATTTCTAGCTCACCGTCCCTCCAACGACCCGTATTTCTTACCTGCAAAAACATAAGAACAGCTGTACTGGGTCAGACCAAAGGTCCATACAGCCCAATGTCCTGTCTGCTGACAGTGGCCAACGCCAGGTGTCCTAGAGGGAGTGAATCGAACAGGTAATGATCAAGCGATCTCTCTCCTGCCATCCATCTCCACCCTCTGACAAATAGAGGTGAGGGACACCATCCTGGCTAATAGCCATTAATGGACTTAACCTCCATGAATTTATCTAGTTCTCTTTTAAACCCTGTTATAGTCCTAGCCTGCACAACCTCCTGCAGCAAGGAGTTCCACAGGTTGACTGTGCGCTGTGCGAAGAAGAACTTCCTATTCTTTGTTTTAAACCTGCTGCCCATTAGTTTCATTTAGTGGCCCCTAGTTCTTACATTATGGGAACAAGTAAATAACTTTTCCTTATTCACTTTCTCCACACCACTCATGACTTTATAGATCTCTGTCCTATCCCCGCTTAGTCGCTTTTCCAAGCTGAAAAGTCCCCGTCTCTTTAATCTCTCATATGGGACCCGTTCCAAACCCCTCATCATTTTAGTTGCCCTTCTCTGAACCTTTTCTGCATTAGCTCTACAACACACTACGTTTTTAGGCGTGTTTAAGTTCTACGGCACGAACGCCAGTTTGGTTGTATTAATTGGAGTAGGTGACGTATGTTTTCTCCCTCTCTCTGCCTGCTTGCGCCTGGGTGCTTTTCTGAGGGATTGGTTTCCACCCAATCTCTTTTGGGAGGCCGAAAGGCCTCCGGATCCCGCCTCTGAGCGTCTGTGGGTGGAAAATGTTTGGAATTAGCTAGAAAATCTCCTCCAATTCTCCCCCACTTTTCCTATCGTCACAGAGAGGAAGCCGTGTTAGTCTGACCTTGTAAAACCAAAAAGCAGTCATGTAGCACTTTAAAGACTAACAAAATAGTTTGTTAGATGATAACATAATAGTTTATTAGAGTTTTCCTAGCCTGAGCTGACCCCGAATGTCTTTTATTATTATTATTTTATTTTATTTTATTATTATTCGGATCTCTCCAACAGCAAAGAAAGTTTATCAGAGTTACCGAGTTCCTTTTTTGGGGAAAGATTGTTTCATTCCTAGATTGCCTCATGTGGCTCCGCGTTATGCCAAAAAAATGTTTTCATATGTATTCTGATTTCCTTAGGGATCCGAAGTAATTTTGCTGGGGCAGGGACTAGGGATGCGAACGGGTAGCCGGTTACCTGGTAAGCATCCAACGGTGATACTTACCAGGTAAAAGTTAACCAATACCCGGGAGCAGTCCCGACGGCCTCCCCCCCTGCTCATCCCTGTTTAATCAGCGAATCTTAACGTTGAACTGGTTAACTCGTTAAATGGGATTTCACATCCCTAGCAGGGAGAGTAAAATGTGGTGAGTTTGGTTCTGTGTTATTTGAAGGCGATGGGGTGACTTGGAGGCTACGTCTAGACTGGCATGATTTTCCAGAAATGCTTTTAACGGAAAAGTTTTCCGTTAAAAGCATTTTCGGAAAAGAGCGTCTAGATTGGCACAGACGCTTTTCCGCAAAAGCACTTTTTGTGGAAAAGCGTCTGTGGTCAATCTAGACGCGCTTTTCTGCAAAAAAGCCCCGATCGCCATTTTCGCGATTGGGGCTTTTTTGCGGAAAACAAGTCTGAGCTGTCTACACTGGCCCTTTTGCGCAAAAGGGACTTTTGCCCGAACGGGGGCAGAATAGTATTTCCGCAAAAAGCACTGATTTCTTACAGTAGGAAGTCAGTGCTTTTGCGGAAATTCAAGCGGACAGTGTAGACAGCTGGCAAGTTTTTCCAGAAAAGCGGCTGATTTTCCGGAAAAACTGGCCAGTCTAGACACAGCCGGAGAGATTCCCTCCTCCCTCTCCCCTTCGCTGTCATGCCCAGCAGAATATATCCTGACCGAGTCCCCTGAGAGCTAGAGACAAACACGTCCCGGATCTGTAGGGGGAATTCAGATGAACCCCAAGCTCTGTTTGACCTTTCGGAGCTGAAAACCCTAGTTCTGTTTATTGCTAAAGTGGCGTCTGGGCTTTTTTTCCAGCCATCTGGAGATGGGCAAATTCAGGGCTTTGTTTGTTTTTTGTCCCTTGTTTAATTTCTTCCGTTGGCACGATGGTACCGGGCGTCTCTGCTATAAGTCACCCTGGGATACATCCGTTCTGCACTAAAGTCGTTTAGTGCTTGTAGGAACTGATGCGTTATAAGTCCTCCCATTCCCGCTCTTAAGTTGCGCAAAAAAAAACCCCAGTTTGCGAAAATGCAAGTCGGCCGTGGGAAAAAAAAGTTGTTTTGCTGTAAGTCCAAGTTTTTTTAGTACGTATCTTACACTTAAAGCGAGGACGGCCGGTACAACGTTTGTAAGTGGCACAGCCAAACAACACGGGCACAGCCAAACAACACAGGCACAAGCGTGGAATATTGCTTCTGCAAATATGGCGGCTCATTAGCTATGCAAATGAGACTCAGTGATATTCCACGCTTAGCCTCATTTGCATATCTCTGGCGCAAGATCGCGCGAGTGTAGACATAGCCAGGAAGTTTAGCGAGTCTGGAAGAAAACAGAAATTTGTTTTCCTTATTGTGGGAGTTAGTCTATGGGATTTCACTTCGTGAAAACAAAAGGCTGTGTCTAGACTGGCAAGTTTTTCCGCAAAATCATCTGATTTTGCGGAAAAACTTGCCAGCTGTCTACACTGGCTGCTTGAATTTCCACAAAAGCACTGACGATCTCCTGTAAAATCATCAGTGCTTTTCCGGAAATACTATGCTGCTCCCGTTCAGGCAAAAGTCTTTTTCCGAAAGACTTTTGTGCAAAAGGGCCAGTGTAGACAGCATAGTACTGCTTTCTGCAAAACCACTACAAAAAAGTGCGTTTGCGGAAAAGCATCCTGCCAATCTAGACGTGCTTTTCCGAAAATGCTTTTAACGGAAAACTTTTCCGTTAAAAGCATTTCCAGAAAATCATGCCAGTGTCAACGTAGCCAAAAATGTTTTAAAAGCCTGCTTGGTAGCTATTGTGTGTCTCGTTTTTTAAAGCCAGAAATTATAATATGAGCTTGGTGTGACAGGATGAAACACAACTTCACTGAGCACTTTGCGACAAATGCTCCTTTTCCAGCAGAGTCCTTTTTTATACTATTTTTGTACGTTCTTTATCCTTGGTCATGAGATGTTTGTGTCGTTTGAACAGTGAAAATGATCCGTGTCTATCAGCAAACACACCAAGCCCTGGTCTTCCCTTGGACTTTATTTCAAAATAACCCGGCCCCACGGTCAAATTTATAAGCAAACCAAATTTTGATTTAATTTATGGGCTGCGGAGTTTGAAATCTGTACTCCCACTTTCCATCAGGAGTAACGCCAATTCCAAAACAGTAACTTTGAAATAACAGTCGTGTGGATGCACTAGTGCTAATTTGAAATAATTACTTCCTGGAATAATTTGAACTAATTACTCCCCAGTGCTTTCTGGGACTCTTAAGTCCTAGGTAGCGTGTCCACATTAACAGAGCCTGCCTTAGACTAATTTCGGTGTTCGCCTGTGGTGAGGACACGCTAGTTCAAATTTGTTCCATCGGGAGTCAAGCCGAATTCACTACATTTGAAATAGTTTCCTAGTGTAGACACGGCCCATGTGTGAGAGCTAGATTCACACCCTGAGGGTGTGTCTAGACTACATGCCTCCGTCGACGGAGGCATGTAGATTAGCCAGATCGGCAGAGGGAAATGAAGCCGCGATTAAAATAATCGCGGCTTCATTTAAATTTAAATGGCTGCCCCGCTCTGCCGATCAGCTGTTTGTCGGCAGATCGGGGCAGTCTGGACGCGACGCGCCGACAAAGAAGCCTTTCTTGATCGGCACAGGTATGCCTCGTGAAACCAGGTTTACCTGTGCCGATCAAGAAAGGCTTCTTTGTCGGCGCGTCGCGTCCAGACTGCCCCGATCTGCCAACAAACGGCTGATCGGCAGAGCGGGGCAGCCATTTAAATTTAAATGAAGCCGCGATTATTTTAATCGCGGCTTCATTTCCCTCTGCCGATCTGTCTAATCTACATGCCTCCGTCGACGGAGGCATGTAGTTTAGACGTACCCTGAGAGACCAGGACTGAAGAGGGAAGCCGGTGAGTAGAGTGAATGTCTGATCCCTTGAGTGCTGTGAGATAACAGTTCGGAGGAGGAGATGGGCGTAGATGAGGAGAGAAACTATCGCTTGTTCTCTGGAGAGCCAGAGCGCCGAGGGTGAGAACGGAGAACTCGCCGCACCCAGGGCCAGAGAGAAACAGGAATCGCCCTGTGAGCTCTAAGGGAGTCCTTGGCATGAATTTCTCTAACGCCTGCCTTACAGTTCCCCTGTCACTGCCGGTTTTTGACCATCATCATGCTTTGCCTTTGCTTTTCTCCTATTGGAGGTCACCTCTGTTTCTTTTCGGTGTCTTTCCCTGCCGGGTGGAGTCTCCCTCAGGTGGAGTGAAGACACGCTAATTCGAACGGGGCGCTCCTGTTGATGCCGGCAGTCCTGCGTCCACGAGAAGGAAGGGAAGTCACTCTGCCTTCGACTTCCCGCAACACGGGCGGCGCCAGATGTAAGACACTTTGACGCAAGCGATGCAATTAACGTCGCAGGAGTTGTGTCCGTTAGGCTGTGTCTAGACCTGGTTTCTCAACCACGGTTACGAGAACCCTTCCGGGTCCTCGAGAGACGTCTGGGGGATACACCTACACCACTGACATGTGGAGAAAACTGAATTTTTGTTTTACATTTTATAGAACTTTATTATTTTTGTACTTTTTACCCCCCCAAAATGTCATTGCCCTCCCGGCTGCAATTAAGTTGTTTAAACAAATGTGTTGCAACGGTAGAAAAAAAATTGTGTGTGTCTGAAAGCTGTAGGTTTGCAGATGATACCAAACTGGGTGGGGTTGCGACTTCTTTGGAGGAGAGGGACATAATTCAAAATGACCTTAGCAAGTTAGAGAAATGGTCAGAGGTAAACAGGATGAGGTTTAATAAAGAGAAATGCAAAGTGCTCCACTTAGGAAGGAACAATCAGTTCCATACATACAAGATGGGAAGCGACTGTCTAGGAAGGAGCATGGCGGAAAGGGATCTAGGGGTCATAGTGGACCACAAGTTGAATATGAGTCAACAGTGTGATGCTGCTGCAAAAAAAGCAAATATGATTCTAGGTTGTATCAACAGGTGTGTTGTAAGCAAAACTCGTGAAGTCATTCTGCCGCTCTACTCTGCACTAGTTAGGCCTCAGCTGGAGTACTGTGTCCAGTTCTGGGCGCCACATTTCAAGAAAGATGTGGAGAAATTGGAAAGGGTCCAGAGAAGAGCGACAAGAATGATGAAAGGTCTAGAGAACATGACCTATGAAGCCAGGCTTCATGAACTGGGCTTGTTTAGTTTGGAAAAAAGAAGATTAAGGGGGGACATGATAGCGGTTTTCAAATATCTAAAAGGGTGTCACAAGGAGGAAGGAGAAAATTTGTTCCTCTTGGTTTCTGAGGACAGGACAAGGAGTAATGGGCTTAAAGTGCAGCAGGGGAGGTTTAGATTGGACATTAGGAAAAAATTCCTAACTGTCAGGGTGGTCAAATATTGGAATAAATTGCCAAGGGAGGTGGTGGAATCTCCCTCTCTGGAGATATTTAAGAACAGGTTGGATAGACATCTGTCAGGGATGGTGTAGACGGAGCTTGGTCCTGCCTTGAGGGTGGGGGGCTGGACTCGATGACCTCTCGAGGTCCCTTCCAGTCCTATTATTCTATGATTCTATGAAGTACTGGGGGTACTTGATAAGTTTTCTTTTTGAAAAAGGGGTACTTTATAAAAAAAGATTGAGAAACACTGCTATAGACTATACAGTTCTTCTGGAAAAAGACACACATTGCGAACCAAAATTTGCGAATCTTTTTTCCGCTTCTTTTTTTTGGAAGAGGCTTTTCTGACCTTTGGCCCATCTACACTAAGCCAAAGGTCAGAAAAAAAAACCTTTTTTGGAACATCTTCCTAATAAAACGAGAGTTATAGGGATGCCGAAAAAACGCGTCTGCTCTTGCGAAAAGAATTTTGGAAGAGCAGAGGCGTTCCTTTATATATATATATATATATATATATATAAAGTACTCCAAGTACCTACAATTTTCAGACACACAAATTTGTTCCTACTGTTGGAACACATTTGTTTAAACAACTGGATCATCTATGACATGTTTGGGTGTAAAAAGTACAGAAATAACCAACGCTGTAAAACTTCAAACAAAAATCCAGTTTTCTCCAAATTTTAGTGGTGTGGATGAAGCTTCCAAACTTCTCTCAAGTATCCCTAAGTCCTGCTTCCCCCAGGTTGGGTCGGGACAGTGAAAAGCCAGGGGGCCCCGGGGCAGGAGGGATAAGGGGTGGGATGGTAAGATGGCGGGGTGGGTTCTTGCATGTGGCCTAGGGGGTAGGGCACTTACCTGAGGAGGACAAAGTTTGGGTTTAAGTCACACCTCTCCTGGGTCAGGTCAGGACAGGCCAGCCAAAAGCCATGGCCATGTTGTCATCAAGTCCAAGTTGAGTCTCAAGTCACTTTCAAGTCAAGTCTTCATTTAAAAAAATGTCGTCACTTTTGTTCAAGCCATCAATATGGGCATTTTTTCACCAAGTCGATTTAACAACATTAGCAAGTCTTAAGTCACCATCAACGAACCCAAGTCGAGTTTCAAGTCGAGTCACCTAGGCTGAAGTCGGACTCGAGTTCAAGTCGTGGGACTCGAGTCAACAACTCTGGGTACTCAGACTGCTGGTTGAGAAACACTCGTCTAGACTTACCCTGAATTCAAACTTATCCCCTTGTGTAGGCCTACCCCCGGTCTGGAGTTTTCCCTCCGGCCTCCTCTCGCCCGCCCGCTGTTGTTGGCTCAGATCCTTATGGAAACTCGGCTCGTAATGTCTGCCTGCCTCGCCAGACCTCGTCTCGTCTCTTCCATCGGCTCTGTCAGGGGGCACTTCGTAGAAACTGCTTCTTGAATCCCGATTCTGGGATAATGCGCCTCCCACATCTCCACTGCCAGGCTGCTTCATTGGCTGCTTCTCTTGCGTCTCTCCAAGGCTCGTCTCAGGAAAGGGAAACGAAAACCTCACCGACCCTGGCGCATCCCTCACGCTCTTCCCCGACCCCCCTTTTCAGTCCTCTCACCCAAATTCCCCTGTTCCCAGAGCTGCCGGGCTCCTCTGCCTGGTGCCGTTCTGCCAACTCGAAGGGCCCCTTTCCTCACCCAGCCATGTCCCCTCACAGTTCTCCGGCCCAGTTCGACCCAGGCCACGTCTACGCTCCAGAGACGCTCGAAGCTGCTGCTGTCCCGAGCCAGGAAGCGTGTCCCAGCCGGGGCTGAATTTTCTGTGAGCGGTCTCAATTGTGGGACTGGCCGAGGGCTGAGGGAATTGGGAGGATGCTGGGTGGTGGAGTTGAGAGCGATGGGATGGTCGGAGTCTCTGTAGGGTCTAGGATAAGGTATCCATCACAGGATCATAAGAACATAAGAACGGCCGTACTGGGTCAGACCATAGGTCCAACTAGGCCTGTATCCTGTCTGCCGACAGTGGCCAACACCAAGTGGACCGAAGACAATGATCAAGTGATTTGTCTCCTGCCATCCCTCTCCAGCCTCTGACAAACAGAGGCCAAGGACACCATTTTATCCCCTGGCTAATAGCCTTTTATGGACCTAACCTCCATGAAATTATCTAGCTTCTCTTTATACTCTGTTATAGTTCTAGCCTTCACAGCCGCCTGTGGGAAGGAGTTCCACAGGTTGACTATGAGTCAGAGGTCGAGGGTTCGAGCCCTGCCTCTGCCCTTGGGGACAGCCACCACCAGCTTGGTGATAGATGGACCAGACACTCTTGGAACAAAGGAAGGATAAGGGGGCCTGTAAGTAGGGAGGTTGGGGGGCTCCCCCAGTGATGCTATGGATAAGGGACCTGCCTCCAGAGCCAGAGGTCGGGGTTTCCATGGAAGGGGCAGGCCGGGGAAGGTGAGGTGGCTAAACGAAGCCAGGTTAGGGAAGGTGCCACCAGACTTGGGCAACTAGGGGAAAACTCTGGCATGGGCAGAGGAGATGAAAGTTACCTCAGCTGGGCTGGGTACCAAAATAATCTGGAGAAAAAGGCTTCCCCACTTTTTCAGGGCCACCTATGTTAGCACCCTTGTCGCAGGGCAGCTTTCATAATGGCTCAGAGCATGGAGATCCCACATCTGTTTGCCAGAGGCTGGGAACGGGCGACGGGGAAAGGATGGCTTGAAGTTTCCCTGTTCGGTTCACTCCCCCTAGGGCACCTGGCATTGGCTGCTGTCGGCAGACGGGACGCCGGGCTAGATGGGCCTTTGGTCTGACCCCATCTGGCCGCTCTTATCTGAGCCCGTACGAGAGTCTAGACGCGTCCTCCAGACAATCCTCAGAGAGGTTTTGTGTCACACAGCATCCCAGACGGGTTTTACGCACCTGAATATAACCTCGCGGATTTGCCGCCACCTGCTGTGCGGAGGGGACTCCACCAGGCGTGGAGTTTCTTCCCTTTCAACGATCCCTGTTTAAACACAGGACTCCGCTTCCTCTGATCCCTGCCTCATTTACTACAGGGATGTTGTGGGACACGTGCCGTCAGGTTTCGTTGTTGCAGACCGGTAACAGGAAGCGGACTAGAGAGAGCCGGGGGGAAGCAGACCAGGTGTGAGTTTTGAAGCTTAGGGGTGGAACCTAGCAAAGTTTTGGCTAATGTATGAGACACTGGAGATTTATGTTACTGTATTCCAGCTAGGGGTGTAATTGTGTAGTTCCGTGTTTCTCACCCTTTTTTTTTTATAAAGTACCCCTTTAAAAAAATACCCCCTGTACCTACAATTTCCACACCATTTTTTTCTACCATTGCAACACATTTGTTTAAACAACTTCATTGTAGCCGGGCGGGCGATGAAATTGTTGGGTATAAAAAGTACAAAACTAATAAAGCGCTGCAAAACTTACAACAAAAAGGGTCCTCATACCTCTGGTCGAGAAACACTGGTGGGCTACCTCTAGATTGGCATGATTTTCCGGAAATGCTTTTAACGGAAAAGTTTTCCGTTAAAAGCATTTTCGGAACAGAGCGTCTAGATTGGCACGGACGCTTTTCCGCAAAAGTACTTTTTGCGGAAAAGCGTCCGTGGCCAATCTAGATGCGCTTTTGCGCAAAAAAGCCCCGATTGCCATTTTCGTGATCAGGGCTTTTTTGCGGAAAACAAATCTGAGGTGTCTACACTGGCCCTTTTGCGCAAAAGTTTTGCGCAAAAGGGACTTTTGCCCGAACGGGAGCAGCATCGTATTTCCACAAAAAACACTGATTTCTTACAGTAGGAAGTCAGTGCTTTTGTGGAAATTCAAGAGGCCAGTGTAGACAGCTGGCACGTTTTTCCGGCAAAGCGGCTGATTTTCCGGAAAAACTGGCCAGTCTAGACACAGCCGTGTAGTCGATTGACCAATTAACCGATAAATAAAAGTGTATCGGTTAATGCTATAAACTACACACATCCCGCCTCCCTGGCCTGCCAGTAAATTATGTAGCAGGCTAGTCAGCAGCCCGGCCTATTCCCAGCTTGTGCTGGGTCTGGGGTCTACTCCCGCTGCAGCTCTGCATTTCAAGGAGCAAGGCGGGCAGGTAACCCGGTTCAGTTCCGGCTCGGACCGGGTCCAAGAGTTCAAGACCCCGCCCCTGGACAGGAGCTACTGCCACCCTGCACTGCTGGTTCCCGTCACCTGGTACCTCGTGCTGCTGCCTCTGATACAGTGGCAGCAGCAGGGGGCTCCCCAGCCCTGCCCTTGGGGACTATAGACTAGTCGACTAACTGGCAAGAATTCATGAGGTGAATCGACTATTCAATTAACCGATATTTAACATCCCTAATTCCAGTTGGTACAGATAGAGCCCAGGCTAATACAAGACAAGACGGTGCGACCAAACCAATAAGTAGAGATGTTTGCCTAAGGGATCAGGAACGAGGGAGGTCACAAACCTGCCATGACCCCCGTAAGGGGGAAGTGGAAGGGGTTGAATCCCCGTTTATGCATCCCCACCCTTCCACGTCACGGTTCCTCGCCGTATGCAGCGACGTGACCCAAATCCAACCTTTAGATGCCTACTGAAAAGTTTGGGAAGGTGAATTAGAAAGGGCCATTCCATGTGCGTTAAACTGGAGCTTTGAAGTGTTGGTTTGTCTAGTCGGAGCATTAGAAGACTGTGATTGCGTTTGACTATATTCACCTGCAGTGTAACCCAGCCGTTCCTGTCCGTTGCTACATCTACATGATGGCAGAAAGTCGACGTAAGCTACACAATTCCAAAATAGTCAATAACATTGACGGAGTCGACATACCTTAAGTCCAGTTTCTGCGGGGTCGATGCTGCATGGTGGGTCAATGGGAGAAACTCTCCCATCAGCTTCCCTTACTGTTCTCGTCCGGGGTCAAGTTACAGGGTCTCTCGGAAAGTGATCTGCGATTGATTTAGCAGGTCTTCACTAGACCCGCTAAATCAATCTCAGAGCATCGATCTCTATGGCAGTGCAGGTCAGATTGATTCAGAGAGGAAAAGGGAATTTTAACATGTCGATGAAGCTTGGGTGTAACAGTATCGTTGTTGGGGTTTCTCTTTTGATGGCTGTAGCACACTGCCTACGAACTGCTTAATGGATAAATGCCTTATACGGATGAATGCAGGGAGATCCCTGGGTACATACAGGAAATAGGTTTTGCTTCAAAGCCCAGTGCTCCACCCAAGGAATACCTGCTGGGAAAAGGCAGCCGGAGTCGCATGCAAGGAACTTCTGGGCCCCGATCCTGTTATCTCTGATCTGCTGCGTAAGGACTGAAGATCTCCAGCTCCACTCGGGATCCGCGGGATGTTGGCCGGTAACCTCTGGAACTCGTTCAGAAAGAACTTTTAACTGCTCGACTATGAAACTGACCCTCAAACTCTCTTCGTGTCTGTGTGTCCAATGACCCTTTAGTCTACACACGCGCTCTTTGCTTTTTAAATACATTTTAGTTTCGATAGCACAAAGAGGCTGTCGGCATGTGATTGGGCGTGATCTAAACTGTTCATTAACCTGGTGGGTGATTGTGACGTAGTGGGGGTACTTGCTGGGCTGTGGTGACCCCTGCTGTCTGGAGCAAGACCCAGCAGGGAAAACCTCACTAGGCAGAGGTAAGGCCAAACTGGTTGAACCAGTGGCCAGACACCCCCCATGGAGAGGAACAAAGGAAGGTGGAATGCGGCCCTGACTGGGGGGGCAGGGCTGCAAGGGAATTTAGTTAGTTACTGTGGGAGAGCATGGAGGAGAGCCTAGGAGAAGGGGCTGGAGTTTAGGGGCCCAGTCTCCCCCATCTCAAGGGGGCCTGAGGCATCCTAGCCCAGCTCTGGGACCAGACTACATCTGTGCTGTGCTGTATCCTGGAGAGGCAATAAACTTCCTCTATTCCACCGGCTGGTGAAGTCTGTTTGTGCCATTTCGGGGTGCAGGAGACGGGGAACCCCCAACGCGCCGTCACAGTGATGTGTCCAGCCCTTTGTGTGCTCTTCCCAACTACAGCCTCTCCCTGAGTTACAAACGCGTTACGGACCAAACGCTTGGCCGTAACTCGAAGTGTTCATAACTTGGACCCCATTGAGTTACATGGCGACCGCGCTGTTCGTAAGCTTGGATCACGTTCGTAACTCAGGGACTGCATTTATGAGCACTTCAGTCGTAAATGCAAACGGCAGTAACTTGACCATTCGCAACTCAGGGACCGGCTGTATTATGATCGAGGCGCACTGGGACCGACAACCACAAAGGATTATGGGAAATACAATGCCGGTGATGTCAGCAGTCGCATCTCACTGCGGGTTGCATGGGAACGGTTGTTTTCAGTTGTCATTTTTTTTTACAGTGACACAAGTTGCTTCTTTGAGTTCATATGACACCAAGGACGACAGATTACCGGTATGGGCGTCAAAACGTGGCAAATTTCCTTTAATCTACCAATGGGGGTGGCCTTGGTCAGCAGTTAGTTTGCCCCTCAAACCAGCACCCTGTTGCTTTTTGGTATCAAGCAGATACGTCCCAAGGATTGGTTCTTCATTGTCAAGTGGGGTGCCTCGAAGGTTGGGTCTAGGGCCAGTTTTCGTTGGCTGGGGCATTACCAACCTAAGTTTCAATGAAGGTGCTAACAGCACTTTGCGTAGATTCTTGCATTAGTACCGTCCCTGTCTATTGACTTTGATCCTTATCTACTTTGTTTTACTTACCCAATCTTCAGGTGCTTCCTGATCTGCCTTCCTGTTTTTCCCTGAGGGCATGTCTACCCAGCTGTTATTTCAAAATAACTGTCCTAGCATCTCCACAAGCCAACTGCTGTTTCAAAATTAATTCGAAATAGTGGAGGGCTTATTTTGCAATTGGTAAATCTCATTCCACGAGAAAGAGCACCAATTTTGAAAATGCTGTTTCGAAATCAGTGCTGCGTAGATGTTTATTTCGAAATAGGGGGCCTTCAGCCCTTCCCAGGGTGCCCTGCTGGCCGCCCTGGCCACAAGGTAGTGTCAGACCTGATCCCCTACTGGAGCTAGTTCCGGCTGGCCTTAAAAACGATTCAGCGTCCAATCACTGTGGACGTGCTATTTCAAAAGAGCAAAAAGCTATTTCGAAATGGATTTTGTGTGTAGATGCGTTATTTCAAAATAAGATACTCCAAAATAACTATTTCGAAATTAGATATTTTCATAGAATCATAGGACTGGAAGGGACCTCGAGAGGTCATCGAGTCCAGCCCCCGCCCTCAAGGCAGGACCAAGCTCCGTCTACACCATCGCTGACAGATGTCTATCTAACCTGTTCTTAAATATCTCCAGAGAGGGAGATTCCACCACCTCCCTTGGCAATTTATTCCAATATTTGACCACCCTGACAGTTAGGAATTTTTTCCTAATGTCC
The DNA here is from genome assembly GCF_052426305.1 of Pelodiscus sinensis. NCBI lineage: Eukaryota > Metazoa > Chordata > Testudines > Trionychidae > Pelodiscus > Pelodiscus sinensis. The sequence goes on from NC_143070.1 coordinate 33,207,961, forward strand.
AATCTAAACCTCCCCTGCTGCACTTTAAGCCCATTACTCCTTGTCCTGTCCTCAGAAACCAAGAGGAACAAATTTTCTCCTTCCTCCTTGTGACACCCTTTTAGATATTTGAAAACCGCTCTCATGTCCCCCCTTAATCTTCTTTTTTCCAAACTAAACAAGCCCAGTTCATGAAGCCTGGCTTCATAGGTCATGTTCTCTAGACCTTTCATCATTCTTGTCGCTCTTCTCTGGACCCTTTCCAATTTCTCCACATCTTTCTTGAAATGTGGCGCCCAGAACTGGACACAGTACTCCAGCTAAGGCCTAACTAGTGCAGAGTAGAGCGGCAGAATGACTTCACGAGTTTTGCTTACAACACACCTGTTAATACAACCTAGAATCATATTTGCTTTTTTTGCAACAGCATCACACTGTTGACTCATATTCAACTTGTGGTCCACTAGGACCCCTAGATCCCTTTCCGCCATGCTCCTTCCTAGACAGTCGCTTCCCATCTTGTATGTATGGAACTGACTGTTCCTTCCTAAGTGGAGCACTTTGCATTTCTCTTTATTAAACCTCATCCTGTTTACCTCTGACCATTTCTCTAACTTGCTACGGTCATTTTGAATTATGTCCCTATCTCCAAAGAAGTCGCCACCCCACCCAGTTTGGTATCATCTGCAAACTTAATAAGCGTACTCTCTATCCCAATATCTACATCATTGATGAAGATATTGAACAGTACGGGTCCCAAAACAGACCCTTGCGGAACTCCACTTGTTATCCCTTTCCAGCAGGATTTAGAACCGTTAACAACAACTCTCTGACTACGGTTATCCAGCCAATTATGCACCCACCTTATCGTGGCCCTATCTAAGTTATATTTGCCTAGTTTATCAATAAGAATATCATGCGAGACCGTATCAAATGCCTTACTAAAGTCTAGGTATATGACATCCACCGCTTCTCCCTTATCCACAAGGCTATTTTGAAATAACTCTGTAGTGTAGACATACCCTTTGATATTTTTTCGTTTGATAGTTTTGATAGCATGAAGCGGCTGATGGCGTATGATTGGGCGCGATCTAAACCGTTCATTAACCTGTTGGGTGATGTGTCCAGTCCTTTGGCTGTCTGGCGAGGAGGTGGGGTTGTTTTGGCAGGAACTGGATTTCTGGCTCCGGGCCACCTCTGTCCATGTCAGTATGGATGCTCTCTTGCGCAAGAAAGCTCTGATGGCCATTTTAGCCATAGGGGTTTCTTGCGCAAGAAATTCACGTTGCCTGTCTACACTGCCTTCTTGTGGAAGCGCTCTCACTCAAGAGGGCTTATTCCGTGGGGAGAGGAATAATTCTTCCAGAAGAAGCCCTGTTTTCCAAAGCTGTACTGTAAATTCACTTGTGCAAGAACGCGCATGCAGTGTAGACACTCTGCAAGTTTTTGCGTAAGAACAATTGTTCTTGCGTAAAAAGCCTGCAGTGTAGATGTAGCCTTAGGCTGTGTCTACACTGGCACCTTTTTACGGAAATGCTTAAAACGGAACAGTTTTCCGTTATAAGGATTTCCAGAAAAAGCGCGTCTACATTGGCAGGATGCTTTTCCTGAAAAGCCCTTTTTCCGAAAAAGTGTCCGTGGCCAATGTAGACGCGCTTTTCCGGAAAAAAGCCCCGATCGTCATTTTCGTGATCGGGGCTTTTTTGCGGAAAAGACTACTGTGCTGTCTACACTGGCCCTTTTCCGGAACAGTTTTCCAAAAGGACTTTTGCCCGAGCGGGAGCAGCATAGTATTTCCGGAAAAGCAGCTGATTTCTTACAGTAAATCGTCAGTGCTTTTCCGGAAATTCAAGGGGCCAGTGTAGACAGCTCGCAGCTTATTCCGGAAAAGCGGCTGCTTTTCCGGAATAAGTGGCCCAGTGTAGACACAGCCTTAGAGTTTCCAGGTGTACGGTTTTGACCCGGACAATCCAGTATTGGAGCGTTCTGTTTGGGAAAGAAATTGAGACAGTAGAAATGAAACAATATAAAAGTCCGGTATTTTCTCAATAAAATGGAATGTCAATTGTGAGGTCAGGTCAAACGTGTCCTGGATTTTTGTTGACACCAGCTGGCAACCCTACTCCCTCTTCATCACTGGAAATGTATTAGACGTCTGCCAGAAGCCTGCACCCACTGCCACACCCACTTGGACTCTTTACGAGCTTCCTGTGTTGCAATCGGAAAAGTCGATTTTATTTTCCTCTGGGGTGGTTTCTACCTCCAAATGGCCGCGTGAATCCCGTCACTTTTTACGGACGTGGCTGATTCTACGATCACCCACATCAGGCCTGTCCTTCATTCTGGCACGTCGACACTCCAGACCAATTTTTTCTTTTTTTAAACGGATGATCCTGTTCTCCGGGGGTGCACGGAGGTGCCTGGAAGAAGGCTCCTGTTCTCACCCAGTTGATGGCGTCATCTCCCGGAGAGGCCCCTGGCAGCTGCCTTTAGAAGGGGAGGAGCCTTGGGTGGAAGGGGCGGGGCTAGGGGCAGCCAATCCTCAGTGTCACTCCCCGCACTGCCTAGCCCACGGCTCTCAGTGGCAGCAGCCATCCGAAGCCCCTGGCCCCGGGTCTAGGGTAATTGTCCCCTTCCCCACCCACCTCGCCTCCGTATGTGAGTCTGCCTTGTCTCCACTGTGTTTTTGCACCAGGGTAGCTGCTACATGGTACTTTTCATGCAGGACAAACACACATTTTTGTCAGCATGGAGGATCCCCGACTCTAAAGCCGGCAGAGCTGCTAAATGCACCATTGTTTGCTTCTCGGGGTCTGCAGCCTCCCCGCCCCCCATTTGTGTGTGGGGCCACCAAATGAAACCAATGGGCAGCCGGGTTAGAAAAGAGGAGACGGGGGGGACAGGAGAGAGGTCTAGAAAATCACGAGCAGTGTGGATCGGGTGAATAAGGAAACGTTATTGACTTGTTCCCATAGTATAAGAACTAGGGGCCACCCAATGAAATGAATGGGCAGCTCGTTTAAAACTAATGAACGTTCTTCTTCACACGGCGCATAGTCCATCTGTGGAACTCCTCGCCGGAGGAGGTTGCTGAATGGGCAGCTCATTTAAAACTAATGAACGTTTTTCTTCACACAGAGCATAGTCCATCTGTGGAACTCCTCGCCGGAGGAGGTTGCTGAATGGGCAGCTCCTTTAAAACTAATGAACATTCTTCTTCACATGGCGCATAGTCCATCTGTGGAACTCCTCGCCGGAGGAGGTTGATGAATGGGCAGCTCCTTTAAAACTAATGAACGTTCTTCTTCACACGGCGCATAGTCCATCTTGGAACTCCTCGCCGGAGGAGGTTGCTGAATGGGCAGCTCCTTTAAAACTAATGAAAGTTCTTCTTCACACGGCGCATAGTCCATCTGTGGAACTCCTCGCCGGAGGAGGTTGATGAATGGGCAGCTCGTTTAAAACTAATGAACGTTCTTCTTCACACGGCGCATAGTCCATCTGTGGAACTCCTCGCCGGAGGAGGTTGATGAATGGGCAGCTCCTTTAAAACTAATGAACGTTCTTCTTCACACGGCGCATAGTCCATCTGTGGAACTCCTCGCCGGAGGAGGTTGATGAATGGGCAGCTCCTTTAAAACTAATGAATGTTCTTCATCACACAGCGCATAGTCCATCTGTGGAACTCCTCGCCGGAGGAGGTTGATGAATGGGCAGCTCGTTTAAAACTAATGAACGTTCTTCTTCACCCGGCGCATAGTCCATCTGTGGAACTCCTCGCTGGAGGAGGTTGATGAATGGGCAGCTCGTTTAAAACTAATGAACGTTCTTCTTCACCCGGCGCATAGTCCATCTGTGGAACTCCTCGCTGGAGGAGGTTGATGAATGGGCAGCTCGTTTAAAACTAATGAACGTTCTTCTTCACCCGGCGCATAGTCCATCTGTGGAACTCCCCGCTGGAGGAGGTTGATGAATGGGCAGCTCCTTTAAAACTAATGAAAGCTCTTCTTCACATGGCGCATAGTCCATCTGTGGAACTCCTCGCCGGAGGAGGTTGCTGAATGGGCAGCTCCTTTAAAACTAATGAACGTTCTTCTTCACACGGCGCATAGTCCATCTGTGGAACTCCTCGCCGGAGGAGGTTGTGAAGGCTAGGGCTATAACAGGGTTTAGATCAATTTTTGGGCATAAATGGCTGTTATCCAGGATGGGTAAGGAATGGTGTCCCCAGCCTCTGTTTGTCATAGGGTGGAGATGGATGGCAGGAGAGAGATCGCTGTTCAGTTCACTCCTTCGGGGGCACCTGGTGCTGGCCACTGCCAGTAGACAGGATACTGGGCTAGATGGACCTTTGGTCTGACCCAGTACGGCCGTTCTTATGTTCTTATATGTGGGGGTCATGCAAATCCAGTTTAAGTATTTTAAACTAAAGGAATTAAGCCCCCTCCCATTTCCCCAATTGCATTCCCTGTATTTATTAAGCACTCCTCTACATGGTGTAAAGATACTTAAGTGCACGGGCTTTAAACCCTCCTGTGGACATGCTGGGAGAATCTCGAGATCTGATACCAGCTTCCTGCAGGCCCCAAGGGGCACAGCGGTGTTCTCTACTCTGAGTGCCTGGAGGGGTTCAAATGCCGCCCGGCTGATTAGCAGAGCGCCCACGTCTGGCAGCAGCTGGTGCACATCTGCACACGCACTGGTGCGCAGAATAAAATTTATTCTGCACAGGCACGGGAAAAAATGAGGGGGAACACTGAGGCTCAGCTCCCTACTTTGTGTGTGTCTGAAAACAATAGGTACTTATAATTTTTGGTTTTACTTTATAAAGAAAGGTTGCGAAACACTGGTCTACACTACAAAGGAAGATCGAAGTTGCCGCGGTCGACCTTCCAGGGTTTGAATTAGTGGCTCTAGTGAAGCCAACTCAAAGGGGCGCTGTGGGTGAGGCCGGTAACTCTGCTTTCACGAGGAGTAAGGGGAGTCGGAGGGAGAGCGTTCTTCCCTCGACTTCCTGCCCTGGAGATCGCACCAAAAGCCGAGGAAAGCTTCGACGTCAGCTCTGCAATTGACGTCGCTGAAGTTGCGTCGCGCCGCTCGACTTTGTCCTGCCGTGTAGACGTAGCGTTAACACCCCTTTGCAGGGAGACGTGTCGACAGTTTCATGTAACCGGAGTTCACCTGGGTTTGGAGTCTGGACAGAGCTTTAGGTGGCCAATTGGGAGCGGTAAAAGCAAAGTTTAAAACTAATAAAAGAAAGTTCTTCTTCACACAGCGTGTAGTCAACCTGTGGAACTCCTCGCCAGAGGAGGCTGTGAAGGCTAGGACTATAACAGAGTTTAAAGAGAAGCTAGATAATTTCATGGAGGTTAGGTCCATTAAAGGCTATTAGCCAGGGGATAGAAATAGTGTCCTTGGCCTCTGTTTGTCAGAGGCTGGAGAGGGATGGCAGGAGACAAATCGCTTGATCATTGTCTTCGGTCCACCCTCTCTGGGGCACCTGGTGCTGGCCACTGTCGGCAGACAGGCTACTGGGCTGGAAGGACCTTTGGTCTGACCCAGTACGGCCGTTCTTATGTTCTTACTTTTTTCTGTCCAATTCCGGTGGGTGCGGGTGTATAACTCATGCTTCTCCAGGCCGCTGGACTTGGAGCTGCTGGAATATGTAAAAATTAATAAGGGCCCAGAAAAAAATACAATACAGAAAACCCCCAAGTTGCAACCCCCCCCCGCACGTACAACTATTTTTTAAAGTGAGGAAGGAGCCGAAAACCCCCGACGTACATCCTCGGCCTGCATTTACGATGGCACACAGCGCCTCTCATAAATACGGGTTCGAATTACGATGCCCACGACTTGCAACGCTTCCCCAGGAACCAATCACATTGCAAATGAGTAGTGGTAAGAGCTCTGGTGAAAACAAGCACTGTTTTTTCTCCCCCACTTTGTCCTTGCAGCCTGGAAAGATACAATAAAGCGTTCGGCCAAAGCCGGTCTTATCCTTTCTGATATATAAATATGCTTTTCCCCCTTCGTTCGTGCAGCCTAAAAAAATAACAAAGCATACAGCTGCTTTTTTCTCTTTTGGTTCTTACTTATTTTTATTTGCTTTGCAACAATACTTGGAAAGTCACAGCCTCTGTAATTTCATTTCTGTAACCTGCTAACTCGGAAAGTTTGTAATGTAAACAAGAAAAAGTATGAATTTAATTAAGACTGCAAAAAATAATAATTAAAAGCAGGTATGATCAGGTTCCTTACCTGCCTCTTACTATCTATGCTATAAAAATGAACATGGCTAAATAAACCTTTTTTTTTTAAATAAAAAAGTTTGTAATGTAAAACAAATGTTAATGTAATTAACAATTCTAAAGATAATAATGAAAGCAGGTATGATAATACTCCTTACCTGCCTCTTAATATGTATTCTCTAAACATTTCACATTACTAAATACACATTTTAACAAAAAGTGTGTAATGTAAAAAAAGTGTTAATTTAATTAAAAAATCCAAAGATAATAACTGAAAGCTGGCATGATATTTCTTACCCACCTCTTAATATTTATTCTATAAAAATATAACATTACTAAATACACATTTTAAAAAAAAGTGTGTAATGTAAAAAAAGTGTTAATCCATTTAAAAATCCTAAAATAATAATTAAAAGCAAGCAGGGTAATATTCCTTGCCGGTCTATTACTATTTATGCTATAAAAATTAAACAGTTACTAAATAAACATTTTTTTAAAAATAAAAAAGTTTGTAATGTAAAAAAAGTGTTAATTTAAAAATCCAAAGATAATAATTAAAATCAGTTAAGATAATATTCCTTGCCGGCCTCTTACCAGTTATGCTATAAAAATTAAACATTTACTAAATAAACATTTTTTTAAAAAATAAAAAAGTTTGTAATGTAAGAAAAGTGTTAATTTATTTAAAAAATTCCAAGATAATCATTAAAAGCAAGCAGGATAATATTTCTTGCCGGCCTCTTACTAGTTATGCTATAAAAATTAAACATTTACTAAATAAACATTTTTTTAAAAATAAAAAAGTTTGTAATGTAAAAAAAGTGTTAATTTAATTTAAAAATCCAAAGATAATAATTAAAATCAGTTAGGATAATATTCCTTGCCGGCCTCTTACCAGTTATGCTATAAAAATTAAACATTTACTAAATAAACATTTTTTTAAAAAATAAAAAAGTTTGGAATGTAAGAAAAGTGTTAATTTATTTAAAAAATTCCAAGATAATCATTAAAAGCAAGCAGGATAATATTTCTTGCCGGCCTCTTACTAGTTATGCTATAAAAATTAAACATTTACTAAATAAACATTTTTTTAAAAAATAAAAAAGTTTGGAATGTAAGAAAAGTGTTAATTTATTTAAAAAATTCCAAGATAATCATTAAAAGCAAGCAGGATAATATTTCTTGCCGGCCTCTTACTAGTTATGCTATAAAAATTAAACATTTACTAAATAAACATTTTTTAAAAAATAAAAAAGTTTGTAATGTTAAAAAAGTGTTAATTTAATTTAAAAATCCAAAGATAATAATTAAAGTAAGTTAGGATAATATTCCTAGCCGGCCTCTTACCAGTTACGATATAAAAATTAAACATTTACTAAATAAACATTTTTTTAAAAAATAAAAAAGTTTGGAATGTAAGAAAAGTGTTAATTTATTTAAAAAATTCCAAGATAATCATTAAAAGCAAGCAGGATAATATTTCTTGCCGGCCTCTTACTAGTTATGCTATAAAAATTAAACATTTACTAAATAAACATTTTTTTAAAAATAAAAAAGTTTGGAATGTAAAAAAAGTGTTAATTTAATTAACAGTTCTAAAGATAATAATTAAAAGCAGGTACTCCTTACCTGCCTCTTAATAATTATGATATAAAAATTAAACATGACTAAATACACATTTTAAAGAAAATAAAAGAAAAGTCTGTAATGTAATAAAAAAGTGTTCATTTTAATTAAAAATGCTGACGATAATAATGAAAAGCAGGCAGGATGATATTTGATATAACAATTAGCATTACGAAATAAACATTCCCAAAATGATCATAAACATATACATGAATCTACGATCACAAACAAAAAGGCGTCACTACTGCCAAATTATCGCCACAAGGCAAAACCCCCCAAAAAACCTGGTGCTGGGATTTGACCCATGTAGCAACCCGGTCAAAGTTCCCCCCGAGACTGGGTCCGGGGGTCCTTGGGGTCAAAAGCCTCCAAGTAAGCAGTGCTGGTGGTGTAGCAAATAGACTAGGTCTGGGAAAGACCAGTGAAGCAAAGGTTGCAGGTTTGAGTCCCACCTTTAACTCCATGGCAGCTTTAAGAACATGAGGGCGCCCCTACTGGTCCCTCTTAGCCTAGCGTCCTGTTTTCCGACAGCGGCCAAAGCCAGGTGCCCCAAAGGGAGTGAACAGAACCGGGAATTTTCAAGTGATCCCATTCCCAGCCTCTGACAAACAGAGGCTAGGGACAGCGGCCTGGTAAAGTCCTGGTCTTTGCAGGCTCCTCCGGCGAGGAGTTCCACAGGTTGGCGGTGCGCTGCGGGAAGGAAAACGTCTTGTGGTGTGTTTTAAACCTACTGCCTATTCACTTCATTGGGCGACCCCTAGTTCTTGTGTTCTGGGAACAAGTCAGTCACTTTGCCTGAGTCACTTTTTCCACACTGGAGGCCGACTGGGCCCAAGAGATGGATTTCAAAGGCTCCCAGGAGGTAGACGCCTCTGTCTTGTGTCTGGGCCCATCACACGCACAAAGAAAAAGAAGCAACAAATGGGAAGGCCTCAGGCTGAGGCCTGGGTCTGCCACTTTGCTACCAGGACCAATTAGTGACAATTAAGGATGGCCTCTTTGGCCAGCCTGTCCCAGGTTGCTACCTTGAGGCTTACACTGCTGCACAGTTAACCTGTGGAACTCCTCGCCATCCCTATTCCCCCTCCCGCCCCCTCCTCCATCTCTGTTCCGCTTCCTGCCCCCTCCTCCTGCATCCCTGTTCCCCCTCCCGCCCCCTCCTCCATCTCTGTTCCGCCTCCTGCCCCCTCCTCCTGCATCCCTGTTCCCTCTCCCACCCCCTCCTCCCGCACCCGTTCCCCCTCCCGCCCTCTCCTCCATCCCAGTTCCCCCTCCTCCCGCATCCCTGTTCCCCCTCCCGCCCCCTCCTCCATCTCTGTTCCGCCTCCTGCCCCCTCCTCCTGCATCCCTGTTCCCCCTCCCACCCCTTCCTCCCGCACCCGTTCCCCCTCCCGCCCTCTCCTCCATCCCAGTTCCCCCTCCTCCCGCATCCCTGTTCCCCCTCCCGCCCCCTCCTCCATCTCTGTTCCACCTCCTGCCCCCTCCTCCTGCATCCCTGTTCCCTCTCCCACCCCCTCCTCCCGCACCCGTTCCCCCTCCCGCCCTCTCCTCCATCCCTGTTCCCCCTCCCGCCCCCTCCTCCCTCCTCCCTGTTCCCCCTCCCACATCCCCATTGCAGACTGGGACTTCTTCTCCTTCCCCTTTTGCATCCTTTTCCAAAAAAACTGGTTTGGTGTGTAAACGTGTCCACCGGAAACGAATGGGCAGCAGGTTTGTTAGGGAAGCGTCGCAAGTCGGGCGTGTCGTAACTCGAGCCCTCGTTTATGATAGGCGCCGTGCGCCGTCGTAAATGCGGGCCGAGGACGTAAGTCGGGGGTTTCCACTCCCTTCCGCATTTACAAAAATGGTTGTCAGTGTGTGTGTGGGGGGGGGGGGAGAGTCAGAACTCGGGCGGTCACATGGCGGGGCCCGCATGTATTTGGTTGTGTCACTTACAAAACTTTTAACTAATGCAAGAAATAAAAAAAGAAACAAAACCAAACCAAACCAAAAAACAAACCACAGCTTCAGATCTGCCCCTCACCAGATATTCTGGATTTGGCTGGAAAAAAAGCCCCGGAAGCCTCTTGAACAATAAATAGAAATAGGGTTTTCAGCTGCGAAAGGTAAAACAGAACTTTGGGGTTCGTCTGAATTCCCCCTACAGCAGAGGGGAATTCCCCCTCCAGCAACAAGCCAAAATAGCAGTGGATCCAAGAACCGGGGCAAAGTTGTCGAGCTTTGGGAAGCGACTGTCTAGGAAGGAGTCTGGCGGAAAGGGATCTAGGGGTGATAGTGGACCCCAAGCTGAATAGGAGTCAGCAGTGTGATGCTGTTGCAAAAAAAGGAAAACGTAATTCTGTGCTGCATTAACAGGTGTGTTGTGAGCAAGACACGAGGCGTCATTCTTCCGCTTTATTCTGCACTGGTTAGGCCTCCGTTGGAGTCTTGTGTCCAGTTCTGGGCACCGCATTTCAAGAAAGATGTGGAGAAATTGGAGAGGGGCCAGAGAAGAGCAACAGGAATGATGAAAGGTCGAGAGAACATGAGCTAGGAAGGAAGGCTGAAAGAATTGGGTTTGTTTAGTTTAGAAGAGAGAAGATTGAGGGGGGACAGGAGAGCCGTTTTCAGGTATCTAAAAGGGTGTCATGAGGAGGAGGGAGAAAACTTGTTCATCTCGGCCTCTGAGGATAGAACAAGCAGCAATGGGCTTAAACTGCAGCAAGGGTGGTTGAGGTTGGACATTAGGAAAAAGTTCCTACCTGTCAAGGTGGTCAAACACTGGAATAAATTGCCCAGGGAGGTTGTGGAATCCCCATCTCCGGAGATATTTACGAGTAGGTTGGATAAATGTCTATCAGGGATGTTCTACACAGTATTGGGTCCTGCCATGAGGGCAGGGGGCTGGACTCGATAACCTTTCGAGGTCCCTTCCAGTCCTAGTATTCTGTGATTCTATATAGACCTAAGGTTTTTGACAAGCAAGGTGGCGTCCACCACAATTTTTCCTCAGAAAATCAAAATGAGGAGCCGGAGGCAGGAAACCCCTCAGTTCAGCAGCCAGGCCTGACGCAAGGGTGAGGGGCAGATTGGGACTTCTCTTCCATTTCATGGGGTCTGTACGGAACAGGCAAAGCAAGAGGGTTCCCGATTGGCTCAGAGGCAGCTGCTCCTGAACCAGACCAGCTGCCGGAGATGGGCATGCGGGAACCACACGCCATTGCGGAGGGCGAGAATCAGGGTAATGGGAGTTTTTAATAGGCCTGGCCCTTTTAGGCCACTGATAGAAGGTCTCCTTCGTGGAGGCGTCTCTGATGAAAGCAGCAACTTACGCATCCACCACATTCTGTCCGTTATGACAGTGTTTCTCAACCAGTGGTACGAGTCCTCGAGAGAAGTCGGGGAGGGGAGATACGTCGACACAATTGAAATTTGGAGAAAACTGAATTTTTGTTTTAAGTTTGACAGCGCTTTATTATTTTGGTACTTTTGACACCCAAAAATGTCATCGCCTGCCCGGCTACGATGACGTTGTTTAAACAAATGTGTTGCAACGGTAGAAGAAAACTGTGTGGCTGCGTCTAGACTGGCAAGTTTTGCGGAAAAACTTGCCAGCTGTCTACACTGGCCGCTTGAATTTCTGCAAGAGCACTGAGTGAAATCGGTGCTTCTTGCGGAAATGCTGTGCTGCTCCCGTTCGGGAAAAAGCCCTCTTGCGCAGATGCTTTTGCGCAAGAGGGTCAGTGTAGACAACGCGGTATTGTTTTGCGCAAAAAATCCCCGATCGCAAAAATGGCGATCGGGGCTTTCTTGCGCAAAACCGCGTCTAGATTGGCACGGATGCTTTTTCGCAAAAAGTGCTTTTGCGGAAAATCATCCGTGCCAATCTAGATGCTCTTTTCCGCAAATGCTTTTCACGGAAAAGTTTTCCGTGAAAAGCATTTGCGGAAAATCATGCCAGTCTAGATGTAGCCTGTGTGTCTGAAAATGTTATAATGTTTTTTTGAAAAAGGGGGATTGTTTTAAAAAAGCTTGAGAAACACTGGACTACGCTATTACATCCCTAGCTGGACTACAGTAACGTAAATCTCTAGTGCTTTGTACGCTAGAAGAAAACTGTGTGTGTCTGAAAATGGTAGGCACTGGGGGTACTTATAATTTTTGGTTTTTACTTAATAAAAAAAATGGTTGAAAAACACTGCGTTATGACACGTGGAATCATGTCTGAGCTCAGACCGATTTTTTTCCCCCTGAACTTTCGAAACTTTTCCCCTCATCCAAGCATTTCTCTTCTGCGTGGATTGTCCGACATGAAACAAGGTTTGATCGTCTGACGGGACGTATCCCACGGTGGAGACCCTTCGAGGAGTTTTCCCTTCGTGAAGTTGTGAACTCTCCTTGAAGTTTTTCCCACGCGCGAACAATTCTTACGACTGCTGCTGTGTGTGCAGTCTCCGATGGGTGACAAGATGTGAGTTCTGATAAAAGCTTTTCCCGCACGCCAAGCATTTATAAGGTCTCTCTCCCGTGTGGATCCTCAAATGGTTAGTAAGGACCGAGTAATGTCTAAAGCTTTTCTTGCAGTCCGAACATGCATAGGGTCTCTCTCCCGTATGAATTCTTCCGTGGCTAATAAGGCTGGACCGCTGACTGAACCCTCTCCCACAGTCTGTACATTTATAGGGTTTCTCTCCAGTGTGCAGTCTCCGATGAGTAATAAGGTTTGCGTTCTGTGCAAAACTTTTCCCACAGTCCAAGCATGTAAAGGGTTTCTCCCCTGTGTGGGTTCGTCTATGGTTAATAAGCACTGAACCATCACTGAAGCTCTTCCCACAGTCTGAGCAGTGGAAGGGTTTCTCTCCCGTGTGGGTCCTCCGGTGTCGAAGGAGGGCGGATGGGACGCTGAAAATTTTCCCGCACTCGAAGCATGGATAGGGTCGCTCTCCCGTGTGCAGTCTGCGGTGCCTCGTAAGAATGGAGCTCCGCGTGAAGCTTTTCTCACAGTCCGTGCATTGATAGGGTTTCTCTCCCGTGTGGGTTCTCGCGTGGTGAACAAGGGACGATGTGGCACGGAAGCTTTTCCCACACTCACGGCACTGATACGGTCTCTCTCCTGTGAGCCCTCTTCGGTGGCCAGAAAGATCTGAGCTCTGATGAAAGTTTCTCGCGCAATCCGAGCACTTACAGGGACTTTCTCCCGGGCGGATTCTCCCGTGGCTAACGAGGCCTGAGAGCTGAACAAAGCTTTTCCCATAATCCATGGGACTTTTCTGCTCAACCGTGCGTTCGCTAGGACCATTTCCTCCTCTGCCACATTCAACAGATTCAGCTGCTTTCCGCTGTAGGCTGTTTTCCAGCGTCCTTTCTGGCCCATTCCTCCAGGCGTCTCTCTGTTCCAAGCGCTGGGGGAAAAGTCCGTCCGCTCTTCTCATAAAAGTCTTTTGCCATTCCACTTCCTCAGGACCTTCCGGGGATGGATTCCCCTTCTCTGTAGGGGAAGAGAGAGAGAGAATCAAGGCAGGAGTCGTCACCTGGGTTGGCACAAAAGAGAACATCAAAAAAGGTAAACACAACACAGTAACAGCTGGAAGAATCTGAGAAATTGGATATAGGGATGTATCTACACTGGCATGATCTCGCGCAAAAGCAGCCGCTCTTGTGCAAAAACTTGCTGCCCGTCTACACTGGCCATGTGTTCTTGCGCAAGTAAACTGACGTTCTAATGTATAAAATCAGGGCTTCTTGCGCAAAAACTCTGACGCTCCCTCTCAGGAAGAAGCCCTTTTGCGCAAGAGTTCTTCCAGAAGAGGCCAGTGTAGACAGGCAACGTGAATTTCTTGCGCAAGAAAGTCCGATGGTTAAAATGGCCATCAGAGCTTTCTTGCGCAAGACAGCGTCTACGCTGGCACGGATGCTCTTGCGCAAAAGCACATCTCTTGTGAAAAGGCACATGCCAGTGTAGACGCTCTCTTCTGGAAGAGTTGGTGCAGAAGAACTCTTCCGCAAAAGAGTTTTTGCGTGAGTACGCGCCTGTGTAGACGTAGCCTTGGTGTTGGAAAATGTTCAGAGAAGGGCAACAAAAAATGATGAGGAGTTTGGAAGGGGTGTCACGTGAGGAGAGACTAAAAAGACTGGGACTTGTCAGCTTAAAAAAGAGGAAACTAAAGGGGGATAGGATCGAGGTCTACAAAATCATGACGGGTGTGGAAAAAGTGAATGAAGGAAAGTTATTTTCTTGATCCCATAACATAAAAACTAGGGGTCGCCAGATGAAATGAATAGGTAGCAGGTTGAAAACCAACCAAAGGAAGCTCACAGGCAGCCTGTGGAACATAATCCACCGGCAATCTGTGGAACTCCTTGCCAGAGGATGTTGTGAAGACAGGGTTCAAAAAAAAGCTAAATAGATTCATGGAGGTGAGGTCCATGTAGCCAGGATGGGTACAGATGGGTGTCCCTGGCCTCTGTTTGTCAGCTGCTGGGAATGGGCGACAGGAGAGGGATCACGTTAGGATTCCCTGTTCGGTTCCCTCCCTCTGGGGGCATCTGGCATTGGCCACTGTCGGCAGGCGGGATGGACCTTTGGTCTGACCCAGCCTGGCCGTTCTTATGACAGCTAACAGGGTGGGTGGAAGCCAAGAGTGATATCTAACCTCTGTCTGACCTCGGTGAAGTCACCCCACACGTTGGGGCTTTCCAGCGTCTTCCTTCATTGGCCAGACACTTGGTCAGAGTCACAAACTCCTCACCTGTGCCGCCTGGGATCTTCCTTTCCTCGGAGACCTGTAGTTCCGGGACCCACGGATCTTCCCCTGCTTCCAGCCGGGCAATCAGGTCAGGTTTGGGAACGGGGAGTCCTGCCCAGGGGGGTGAAAACAGACATTATCAGAGTGCCCTGGAGATGGGGGAGGTGTTTGTCGCAATGGACGCAGACCATCCAAGAAGTTTTGGGGCCATACGGGAGATTTTTTTTTCAGAAGGCAGAGGAAGGTACTAAGAGAGAGACACTTCGAGATTTGATTTATCGGGAGGAACTGAAAAAAACTTCAAAACCAATAAATCGTCCTGCAGCATCTTAGGCTACATCCCGAAATAGCTATTCCGCGTCTTTTGAGCATTCCCATTATTCCAAAACATCCCAGCCTTGCTATTCCGACATCCCTGTACACCTAATTACACAAGAGGACGTTTCAGCATAGCGATCTATTTTGAAATAAGCGCTGGGTAGGCAACATCCAATATCGAGACACGCTATTCGGAAACAGAATCAAATTGCATGTCATATTTCGACCTGCGGTGCAGTGTAGACGCACCCTGAGAGGACTTAAAGACTCGCGCGGCTACCCCGCTGAAACAGGGAGGAACTGATGGAGAATTTGAAAGTGCAAGGCAGCTTGGGTGAAAGAGATGATAAAATGACAGAGATGATCACTCTAAGGAAAGGTAGAAGGAAGAGAAGCAAAATCAAGTCGAGAGGGTAGCTAAGATACCAGGGAAAGCGAAACTAAGGGTGTGTCTAGACTACAGGGTTTTGTCGATAAAAGTGGACTTTTGTCGACAAAACTATATCTGTGTCTACACTGCCGCTGAGTTCTGTCGACATATCGTCGACAGAACTCAGCAGTTTTGTCGATGTCTGTAAACCTCATTCTACGAGGAATAATGACTTTTGTCGACAGAGTTCTGTCGACAGAAGGCGTTATTGCATCTACACTGTCCTTTGTGTCTACACTGTTATGTCGACAAAGTGGCTTGCTTTGTCGACAGAACTGGATGTCGTCTACACGCTCTTTGTCAACAGAAGCCTGTCGTCTAGACGTACCCTAAGAGGAAAAACAACTGCAGACAATTGGCAGGTTTTCAAAGAGGCAGTGTTAACAGCAGAACACCAAACTATAGCCGGTCCCCGAGTTACGAACAAGTTACGTACCAAACACTAGGTCGTAAATTGATCTGTTCGCAAGTCGGATAACATTCACTTACGTATGGCGGCGCTGTTCATAAGCACGGATTGCGTTTGTAACTTGGGGACCGGCTGTAGAGGAGGTTGGTCGTAAATACGAACGGTCATTAGTCAATGCGTTCGTAACTCGGGGACCAGCTGTATTCTACTCTGCAGGAAATTTAGGAACTCTGGCAGGAGACCATTCTAATCTAACGAGGAGATCTCGGAATGATCTAAACATGAAAAAAAAAGAGTCTTACAAAAAGTGGAAATCACAAAGGATGACTATAAAATAACACAAGGCTGTCGGGCAAAATTAGAAAGGTCAAGGCACAAAACGAGATCAAACTTGCTAGAGACACACAAGAAAACCCTCTGCAAATATGTTAGAAGCAAGGGGAAGACCAAGGATGGGGTGAATCATAGAGCTGGAAGAGACCTCAGAAGGTCATCAAGTCCAGCCCCCTCCCCAACGGATGACCAATCCCAACTAAATCAACCCAGCTAGGACTTTGTCAAGCAGCGACGTAAAAACCTCTAGGGATGGAGAGTCCACCCCTTCCCTAGGGAACACATCCCAGTTCTTCCCCACCCTCCTAGGGAAATCGTTTTTCCTAATCTCCAACCTAGACCTCTCCCACTGTAACTTGAGACCATTGCTCCTCGTTCTGCCGTCCGTCACTATCGTGAACAGCCTTTCTCCATCCTCCAATGCTCAGTGAAAAGAGGAAAAACTACAACAGCAAACGTGGAAATTGGCAGAGGTGCTTAACGACTTCTTTGTTCCGATTTTCACCAAGAAGATTGGTGGCGATTGGACGCCACCAGTGAAAATGGGGTCGGTTCAGAAGCCATACTAGGGAAAGAACAAGTTAAAAATCACGGAGAAAAATGAGATGCCGGCACGTCACCAGGGCCTGATGAAATGCATCCTAGAATACGCAAGTTGCTGATAGAGGAGGTAGCTGAGCCTTTAGCCATCATCTTTGAAAAATCATGGAAGTCGGGAGAAATTCCAGAAGACTGGAAAAGGGCAAATCTAGTGCCCAGCTATAAAAAGGGAAACAAGAACAAGCCAGGAAACCACAGACCAATCAATTTAACTTCTGGGCCAGGGAAGATAATGGAACAAGTCATTGAGGAATCCATCTGCAAACATCTAGGCTACGTCTACACTGGCACCCTTTTCCGGAAATGCTTATAATGGACATAATTCAAAATGACCTTAGCAAGTTAGAGAAATGGTCAGAGGTAAACAGGATGAGGTTTAATAAAGAGAAATGCAAAGTGCTCCACTTAGGAAGGAACAATCAGTTCCATACATACAAGATGGGAAGCGACTGTCTAGGAAGGAGCATGGCGGAAAGGGATCTAGGGGTCATAGTGGACCACAAGTTGAATATGAGCCAACAGTGTGATGCTGTTGCAAAAAAAGCAAATATGATTCTAGGTTGTATCAACAGCTGTGTCGTAAGCAAAACTCGTGAAGTCATTCTGCCACTCTACTCTGCACTAGTTAGGCCTCAGCTGGAGTACTGTGTCCAGTTCTGGGCGCCACATTTCAAGAAAGATGTGGAGAAATTGGAAAGGGTACAGAGAAGAGCGACAAGAATGATCAAAGGTTTAGAGAACATGACCTATGAAGCCAGGCTTCATGAACTGGGCTTGTTTAGTTTGGAAAAAAGAAGATTAAGGGGGGACATGAGAGCGGTTTTCAAATATCTAAAGGGTGTCACAAGGAGGAAGGAGAAAATTTGTTCCTCTTGGTTTCTGAGGACAGGACAAGGAGTAATGGGCTTAAAGTGCAGCAGGGGAGGTTTAGGCTGGACATTAGGAAAAAGTTCCTAACTGTCAGGGTGGTCAAATATTGGAATAAATTGCCCAGGGAGGTGGTGGAATCTCCCTCTCTGGAGATATTTAAGAACAGGTTAGATAGACATCTGTCAGGGATGGTGTAGACGGAGCTTGGGCCTGCCTTGAGGGCGGGGGGCTGGACTCGATGACCTCTCGAGGTCCCTTCCAGTCCTAGGATTCTATGATTCTATAATGGAAAACTTTTCCGTTAAAAGCATTTTCGGAAAAAGCGCGTCTACATTGGCAGGACGCTTTTCCACAAAAGCACTTTTTCCGGAAAAGCGTCCGTGGCCAATCTAGACGTGCTTTTCTGCAAAAAAGCCCCAATCGCCATTTCGCGAGCGGGGCTTTTTTGCGGAAAAGAAATCTCTGCTGTCTACACTGGCCCTTTTCCGGAACAGTTTTCCGGAAAAGGACTTTTGCCCGAACGGGAGCAGCATAGTATGTCCGGAAAAACACTGACCATTTTACATGAGATCGTCAGTGCTTTTCCGGAAATTCAAGTGGCCAGTGTAGACAGCTGGCAAGTGATTCCGGAAAAGCGGCTGATTTTCCGGAATAAGTGACCAGTGTAGACACAGCCCTGGAAGATAATAAGGTAACAGGTAACTTTGGAAAGTTACTCTGTAAACTTTGTAAACTTTGTAAAGAACAAAGCATGTCAAAGTCAAGCTGACAGGACAACAACTCTTGTGGATAAATGGGAAGCGGTAGAAAAGTAGAGGAGAAACACTGGAATAAATTGCCCAGGTCCCTTCCAGTTCTAGTGATCTAGGATCTGCTTTTTCAGTCGACCTCAAATTGTGCCGGGGGATCCAAATGGACAGGAACATGGTCGATAAGGCCCCCGGAGGGGGCAGATTTTGGGAGGCAGGGGGAAACCCCTGCCTAGCTCTGAACCCCCAGCGCCCGCCCCACGCCCGGGGCCGGTCCCATGAAGGGAAGTGCCCGGCGACCCTGTCAGTGGGTGAGGATGGGCGCAAACAGGACAGGGGTTCGGACACTGCGGATCAGGACCGGAGAGGAGTTATGGCAACATTGTAATGGGGGCTCCAGGGCTGCTATCGACTTGCTAGAGTCCCGGGAGGTTGGCGAGAGGGAGGGATTGGCCTGTCTCAGCCTTTGGCTCGCAGAATCCTAGAATCCCAGGGCAGCCATCGGGTCCAGCCCCCTGCCCAAAACAGGACCAACCCGACTCCATCATCCCAGCCAGGCCTGTGTCCAGCCGGGACTGAAACACCCCTAGAGATGGAGAGTCCACCCCCTCCCTAGGGAACCCATCCCAGGGCTTCCCCACCTGCCTCGGGAAATCGTTTTTTCCTAATGTCCAACCTAGACCTCCCGCACTGCAACTTGGGACCGTTGCTCCTCGTTCTGCATCTGCCCCCACTGAGAACGGCCTCTCTCCATCCTCTTTGGACCCCCCCTTCAGGGAGTTGAAGGCTGCTCTCAAATCCCCCCTCACTCTTCTCTTCTCTTCTCTTCTCTTCTCTTCTCTTCTCTTCTCTTCTCTTCTCTTCTCTTCTCTTCTCCAGACTGAATTATCCCCAACTCCCTCAGCCTCTCCTCGTAAGTCCTGTGCTCCAGCCCCCGAATCATTTTGGTCGCCCTCCGCCGGACCCTCTCCAATGCGTCCGCATCCTTTTTGTAGTGGGGGGCCCAGAACTGGACACAGTACTCCAGGGCTGTGTCTAGACTGGCAAGTTTTTCCGCAAAAGCAGCTGCTACACTGACCGCTTGAATTTCCGCAAGAGCACTGACGATCTCATGGAAGAAATCAGGGCTTGTTGCGGAAATACGATGCTGCTCCCGTTCGGGCAAAAGTCCTTTTGCGGAAAAGCTTTGGCGCAAAAGGGCCAGTGTAGACAGCTCAGATTTGGTTTGCGCAAAAAAGCCCCGGTGGCGAAAATGGCGATTGGGGCTTTCTTGCGCAAAAGCGCGTCTAGATTGGCCACGGACGCTTTTCCACAAAAAGTGCTTTTGGGGAAAAGTGTCCGTGCCAAACTAGACGCTCTTTTCCGCAAATGCTTTTAACGGAAAACTTTTCCATTAAAAGCATTTGCGGAAAATCATGCCAATCTAGACATAGCCTAGATGTGGCCTCACAAGGGGAATAATGACATCTCTGGATCTGCTGGCAATACTCCTCCTAATGCCCCCCAATACGCCATTCGCCTTCTTGGCTACAAGGGCCCCTGTTGACTCATCTCCAGCTTCTCACCCACTGTAACCCCCAGGTCCTTTTCTGCAGAACTGCTGCTTAGCCAGTCGGTCCCCAGCCTGTAACAATACTCGGGATTCTTCCGTCCCGAGGGCAGGACTCTGCACTTGTCCTTGTTGAACCTCATCCGATTTCTTGTGGCCCAATCCTCTAATCTGTCCAGGTCACTCTGGACCCCTCTCCCTGCCCTCCCGCGTATCTACCTCTCCCCCTACCTCAGTGTCACCTGCAAACTTGCTGAGGGTGCAATCCATCCCCTCCTCCAGGTCATTCATAAAGATGTTGAACAAAACCAGCCCTACAACCGATCCTTGGGGCACTCCGCTAGACACCGACCGCCAACCTGACATCGAGCTGTTGATCACTACCCGCTGGGCCGGACAATCTCGCCAGCTTTCTATCCACCATTTATCCAATCCAGACTTTCTTTACTCGCTGGCACGAATATTGTGGGAGACGGTATCAAAAGCTTTGCTAAAGTCCAGGTCTATCACATCCACCGACTTTCCCGTATCCCCCGAGCCAGTTAGCTCATCAGGTTGGCTGGGCACGACTTGCCCTTCGTGAATCCACGTTGACTATTCCTGATCACTTTCCCCTCTTCCAAGTGCTTCAAAATGGATTCCTTAAGGATCCCCTCCAGGATTTTTCCGCGGTGAGGCGCCGCGGGAATCCTCACCCAACCCGGCGGGAAAAATCATGGATGATCACTTTCCCCTCTCCATGGCTTTTCCCCCCACTCTCTTGGCTTGCCTTTCATGGATGATTTTTCCCAGCGGGAACTTTTTCCCCTTTTTCAAAGCTGGGCACTACATTTGCCGTTTTCCAATCATCCGGCATCTCTCCCGAGCTCCACGACTTTTCAAAGATCATGGCCAAAGGCTCCGCAATGACATTTGCCAACTCCCTCAGGTCCCTCGGCTGCCTTAAATCCAGCCCCATGGATTTGTGCGTGTCCAACTTTTCTAAATAGTCCGTAACCCGTTTTTTCTCCACCGAGGGCTCCCCACCTCCTCCCCATACTGCCTAGGGCATTAGTCCGGGTGCTGACCTTGTCCGTGAATACAGAAGCAAAGAAAGCATTGAGTCCTTCAGCTTTTCCCACATCCTCTGTCACTAGGTTACCTCCTCCCTCCAGTAATTGGTGTCAGCAGTGGGATAGGAGGCATTGCAAGGGTCTTGATTAGAGTTAAGATGATTTCTCTCTGTTACAGGGAGAGAGGCCTGGAAAACTTTTAACCCTTACAGCAGTTTTCTTTTAGAAAGTTTTGATTTCCTGCACAGTCCCCCCTTAGACACAATTGGAGTTATTTGATTTTTCTCCCACACCCCCCTCTGACTACGAACAGGCCTGGAGAAACTTCCCTTGTTCCCCTCCGCCCCCCTTGCCAGCTGCAACCCGAACGGCGCTTCGGCCTGCCCGGGGATGCCCCTGCCTACCCGGGTGGGGTGTCCCTCCGCTCCCAGGGGCGGGTCATGAGCAGGGCCGACTTACCCATTAGGCACGGTGCCTAGGGCCCATGATACTTTTAGGGGCCCATGAAAATGTTTTAATTTCTTTTAAAATCACAAGGAAAAAAATGAACTTTTAGGGTGCAAGAAAATGTTTTCATTTGTTTCTCACATGAGAAAAAAATGAAACTTTTCGGGCCCCCGAAAATCTCTTACATTTTGCTGAAAACGGGAAAAAAATAAAATGTCGCCGTATTTAAAGTTAGAGCAAAAATAATTTAAATTATGGTGGGAGAGGCCCACGAAGGCAAAAGTGCCTAGGGCCCACGAAAGTCGTAATGCGGCCCTGGTCACGAGCGGTGCTGGCAGAAGGGGGGCGGGGACGTGGGAGAACGGGTGCCCCACGGTCCCTGCCCCGGGAGAGTCGGCAGGAAGCGCGGGAATCGGCAGGTCTGTTGGGTTTCGCACTCGCCTCCCCCGCGGGAAAGGGGGCGGGGAACGGTTCCCCCCCGGGGACCCGACCCGACGCGGACACGCCGGCCCCAGGGCGCCGCCGGCCATGGGAATCCTCACCCAGCCCGGTCACCGTCTCGTAGTTCTCCCGCATGACGTCCCGGTAGAGGGCTCTCTGCGCCGGGCCCAGCAGCGCCCCCTGCCCTGCGGTGAAGTACACGGCCACCTCCTCGAAGGTCACCGGCCCCTGCAACGACAGGGGACCCCCGCCACAGCCCCACTCGTCACAAGGGAGGGGGGCAGAATCCCCCCCCACCACCACCCCACCCAGGGGAGACAGAGAGGAGAGCTGAGGTGACAGGGACCGGAATCCCAGCTCTGCCCCTTTGTACCCCCCCCCCCCCCCGGCTCTGCCTAGGGGGTTCAGGCTCCGGCGCTCTGCTCCGCTTGCCCAACCCTGCCCGGGGGGGAGTTTCCTGAGTCAGAAACGGGGGAATACTGACCCCCCCACACACATACACTGGCCTAGGTATAAATCGGGGCCCAGGCTGAGTAGGTCTTAGCAGGTTTATCCCACCCTGCCCCCTCCCTGTGAGTGTCCGCCCCCCCCCCCCCCGAGCTCCCCTACCTGAGCCGGCTCCATCCCAGCTGTGTCCCTGCCCGGCCCCGGGGGAGATGGGACGGCCGGGGGCCAAATGGGACCGTCGCGCTGCCGCCTGTCCGGGGAAGGAAGGGGGGGGGATTGTGAATTAACTGTTGTCCCTGTCATACCCGGCTTCCCCCCCCCCCCGCAGGTTCCCTCCCTGCAGGGGGGACCCTGAGAGGGGTGGCTCCCCCCGACCCCGGCCCCCGTGGGCAACACCTCCCGCCAGGAACGGGGCAGCAGGCAGGGGCAGGACCTGGCTTTTCCTCCCCCTGCCCCTCACCGTCTCCTCAGGCCGGGGCTGTGGGGAAGGGGGCTGGGAGCCGGGACCCCCTCCCCTCCCCACTGGGTGGCGCCTGCTGCCTCTACCCGGCTCTGCCCTCCCCCTGCTGCAGGGAGGGGCCGGTCCCCCGCCCTGCCAGTCCTGGGGTGTTTCCTGCCCCCCCCCACGCGTTCCTGCCCCCGCACACAGCAGGGGGAGGCGGGATGCCCCCGGGGCCGCTGCTTTGGGCCTGGTGGGCGCCCGGGAGCTGCGTCGGGGCTGGGAGGGGCCATTTGGGCAGACTCGCCCCCCCCCCCCACTCCCCGTCCCAGGTCTCTCCCGTCCCCTGCCCCAGAATGGTTCCTTCCAGCCGCAGCAAAAACTGCCCCCCCCCCCACTACTCACTGATGGTCCGTCCCAGCCCAGACCCCGCTAGGGCAGCACCCCTCGGTCCTAGCAGTGACCAGAGAGTTGGGGGGGGGCAGCCAGAGGACCCCCCCCCTTCGGGCTGCCCCCGGTCCCTGCCCAGCCCAGGTGCAGCACCTGGGCCCTCTGGCCGCACCCTGGAGTGGGGGGCGGGGGGGATCCCCCGACCCCCCCAAGAGCGAGGGCTGGACAGAGCTGGATTCACCCGGGGGGGGGGGGGTTGGCTACATCCCTTCCAGGAGGTGCCCGTGGGCTGGGGGGGGTCCCCGGAGCAGCCTGCCCCGGGCACAGGGAGACCCCAAGGGGGGGGAGCAGACACAAGAGCAGGGAGCGAGAGGGGGCGGTTGGGGGGGGGCCAGAAATCAGAGAGACGAGCCCCCGGAAAGAGGACGGGGGGGGGGGTCGCTATCGTGCCGCGAGGGGCCAAGGTGAAGGCTCCCCCAGCTTAGCCAGGTCTCCCCCCCCAGCGTCCCCATGTGCGGCCGGGCTCCCGCACCACACGCCCTGCCCCACGGCAGTCACCTGCAGGGGCCACGCCCAGCACCCCCCCCCCCCCACCGGGCGCTGCCCCCAGGGAGACACGTCTCCCCCCACCCCCGGCGTCTACCTCGGTGCGTGGCTGCCGGCCTCCCGGCCAAGGCGGACGCGCACGCCGCCGCCGCCGCCGCACCGAGGCCGGAGACGCCCGCGTCAGGCCCGGCCGCCGAGGTCGGAGCCGGGCGGGAAGTCGAGTCCGCCAAGTCGATAAAGAGACGGACGCCCCGGAGCAGCGGTTCCCAACCGTTTCCAGACGGGGACCCCCCGGGACAATTCAGGAAAACGGGGCGCAGGAGGGGGGGGGGCGGAGCTACCTGGGGACACACTCGGCGACCCATATTGGGGTCGCGACCCACAGCTTGGAAACCCTGCTCTGGAGGGAGGGACGCCCCAGGAATGGGGGCAGGGGGCCGGCTCCGGAGTCATCGGTCGCCGCCGAGAGAGAAAGCCACCGGATTCCGGGGGGACGCCGGCCCCCCTGGGGAAATCGGGGCAGGGAGCCCCCCCCCAGATATTTCTCCACCTGGGGGGGCAGCCCCCCCCCCAGAGACAGGAGGGTCTGGATCAAACAAGGGGCAGGCAGGCTGTGTGGGGGGGGAGGTGGGGGGGAGATTTGACACGGCCAAGTCAGAGGTCTTGGGGGGCGCCCCCTGCTCCCCCACCCCTAATGCTTCTGGGACCATTCTAGGAGGCCAGGCTCCTCACTGGCTGCTGGGTGGAGCAAGCCCCGCCCTTCCTCTCATCCCATTGGTTGGGGGAGCTGCCAGTCTCTCTCTCAGCATCCCCCCCCCTTCTCCTGCCCTCTGGATTGTCCCTCCCAATAACCCCCCCCCCCGAGTTTCCCAGCTGTTCCCCCGAGCCCCAGAATTCTCCCCCTGCGAGTTCCCCCTCCCCCTCCTCCGGCCAGCCCCCCTTCCCGCCCCCCACATCCTTGTGCACCCCCGGATCTGCCCCCTCCTGCATCCCTGCCCCCCCCCACGCTCAGATCCCCCTGCAGCTCCCCACATGCCGCTGCTCCCCCCCACTCTCAGATCCCCCTGCCCCCCCCGGCTCCCCACACGTGGTGCCCCCCATCCCCCCACTCTCAGATCCCCCTGCAGCCCCCCGGCTCCCCACACGTGGTGCCCCCCATCCCCCCACTCTCAGATCCCCCTGCCCCCCCGGCTCCCCACACGTGGTGCCCCCCATCCCCCCACTCTCAGATCCCCCTGCCCCCCCGGCTCCCCACACGTGGTGCCCCCCATCCCCCCACTCTCAGATCCCCCTGCCCCCCCCCCGGCTCCCCACACGTGGTGCCCCCCATCCCCCCACTCTCAGATCCCCCTGCCCCCCCCGGCTCCCCACACGTGGTGCCCTCCCATCCCCCCACTCTCAGATCCCCCTGCCCCCCCGGCTCCCCACACGTGGTGCCCCCCATCCCCCCACTCTCAGATCCCCCTGCCCCCCCCCGGCTCCCCACACGTGGTGCCCCCCATCCCCCCACTCTCAGATCCCCCTGCCCCCCCCCCCGGCTCCCCACACGTGGTGCCCCCCATCCCCCCACTCTCAGATCCCCCTGCCCCCCCGGCTCCCCACACGTGGTGCCCCCCATCCCCCCACTCTCAGATCCCCCTGCCCCCCCCCCCCCCCCGGCTCCCCACACGTGGTGCCCCCCATCCCCCCACTCTCAGATCCCCCTGCCCCCCCCCGGCTCCCCACACGTGGTGCCCCCCATCCCCCCACTCTCAGATCCCCCTGCCCCCCCCCCGGCTCCCCACACGTGGTGCCCCCCATCCCCCCACTCTCAGATCCCCCTGCCCCCCCCCCGGCTCCCCACACGTGGTGCCCCCCATCCCCCCACTCTCAGATCCCCCTGCCCCCCCGGCTCCCCACACGTGGTGCCCCCCGTCCCCCCACTCTCAGATCCCCCTGCCCCCCCGGCTCCCCACAGGTGGCTGCCCCCCATCCCCCCACTCTCAGATCCCCCTGCCCCCCCCCGGCTCCCCACACGTGGTGCCCCCCATCCCCACACTCTCAGATCCCCCTGATCCCCACACGTGGTGCCCCCCATCCCCCCACTCTCAGATCCCCCTGCCCCCCCGGCTCCCCACACGTGGTGCCCCCCATCCCCCCACTCTCAGATCCCCCTGCCCCCCCGGCTCCCCACACGTGGTGCCCCCCATCCCCCCACTCTCAGATCCCCCTGCCCCCCCGGCTCCCCACACGTGGTGCCCCCCCATCTCCCCACTCTCAGATCCCCCTGCAGCCCCCCGGCTCCCCACACGTGGTGCCCCCCGTCCCCCCACTCTCAGATCCCCCTGCCCTCCGGCTCCCCACAGGTGGCTGCCCCCCATCCCCCCACTCTCAGATCCCCCTGCCCCCCCGGCTCCCCACAGGTGGTGCCCTCCATCCCCCCACTCTCAGATCCCCCTGCCCTCCGGCTCCCCACATGTGGCTGCCCCCATCCCCCCACTCTCAGATCCCTCTACCCCTCCTGGGCCCCCCACACGTGGCTGCCCCCCATCCCCCCACTCTCAGACACCTCTGCCCCCCCGGGCTCCCCACACGTGGTGCCCCCCATCCCCCCAATCCCCAGCCCCCCACCCCTTGCAAAGCCTGGGGGAGCAGCGCTCCCGGGGGGGGGCGGGTCTCACCTTCTCCCCACGGGCCGTGTGGGGGGGTCCCAGCGGGGGGGGGGGGCGTGCCCGGGGGGAGGGGGCTGCAAGGAGCGAGGGTCCCTCTTGCAGCTCCTGTCCGCGGCCAGGCTGGCTCCGGCCCGGCTTCCCCTGGGTCCTAGCGCGCCCCGTGTATCCAGGGCGCTTTATGGGCCCCCTCCCACGCGTGTCCCGGCTGCGAGCCGTGGGCCGAGCGGCGGGGACCCTCCCTTCCCAACCCGGCCCCCCGATGAGCCAAACCCCCGGCCCACGGGTGCTGAACATGCTGCTGGAGCCATCATTTGCGGGGGGGGGGGGGGGGGAGCACAGTGGGTCTGACCCATAGATCAGGGTGGGCAATAGCGTTTGATAAGGGGGATGCACTGCAAGGTTAAGGGCCGCAGGTTTCTACGGAGGGGCTGTGAGGGGGAGGGAGGATGGGGGGCAGGAGGTAGCTGGGGATGGGGTACCAGGGCGGGCGTGGGGGCTGAGAGGGAAGGCAGGGGGGTTCACCGCACACAAAGCACATGGGAGCCTGCTCAGGCTGCGTCTACACTGCGGCGCTCTTTCGGGATCCGGAACTAGCTGTCCGGCGACTTTTGAGCACCCCCGTGATTTGGGAACGTAACCGGCCTCGCTATTCCGACGTCCCTGTGTAGGGGTAAACTGAGGCAGCCCATGGAATTTTGCTAAGAATCCCTATTCAGGCTATCCATTCGAAACAGGCCTGGAAACAGCACAAGCAGGTATCCTGACCTTGGTTTCCCAGGCAACTACATTCCAAAGGGTCAGATAATCCGCTGGCTGGAATCACAATAAACTTTGTTTAAGTTAACGAGTGTGTTTATTTAGCTGCCTATATAATCTATTCAGGGCCGACTTATTTATTAGGCACAGTAGGCACAGTGCCTAGGGCTCACGATACTTTTAGGGGCCCATGAAAATGTCTTCATTTCTTTTAAAATCAGAAGAAAAAAAATGAACTTTTAGGGTCGAAGAAAATGTTTTAATTTTTTTCTCACACCAGAGTGCACGGTGCCTAGGGCTCACGATACTTTCAGGGCCCACGAAAATCTATTACATTTTGCCTAAAACAGAAAAAAAAAAGTTGAAGTATTTAAAGTTATATCAAAAATAATTGTTAATATTTTTTTTTATGGCGGAAGGGACCCACGAAGGCAAGAGTGCCTAGGGCCCATGAAAGTCATAATGCGGCCCTGAATGTATTGTAATGTTTTGGTTAAGCAGTGTTCACTAGGAGGGCGAGGTATGTTTTGGAAGAGCGCTTCATTTCGATATTTGGCCCAATTTCAAAATAACCTATTTCAGAATGAAATTTGCATCACGTAAGTTGCTTTTCTGGAGCAACGGTGCAGTATCGAGGGGTTTGGAATGGGTCCCATATGAGGAAAGGCTAACGAGACTGGGACTTTTCAGTTTAGAAAAGAGGAGACTGAAGGGGGATAGGATCAAGGTCTATAAAAGCACGAGTGGTCTGGAGAGGGTGAATAAAGAAAAGTTATTGACTTGTTCCTATAATATAAGAACTAGAGGACACTAAATGAAATGTATGGGTAGCAGGTTTAAAACCAATAAAAGTAAGATCTTCTTCACACAATGCACTGTCAACCTGTGGAACTCCTCGCCAGAGGAGGCTGTGAAGGCTAGAACTATAATAGAGTTTAAAGAGAAGCTAGATAATTTCACGGAGGTTAGGTCCATAAAAGGCTACTAGCCAGGGGATAGAAATGGCCTCTATTTGTCAGATGCTGGAGAGGGATGGCAGGAGACAAATCACGTGATCATTGTCTTCGGTCCACCCTCTTTGGGGCACCTGGTGCTGGCCACTGTCGGCAGACAGGCTACTGGGCTAGATGGACCTTTGGTCTGACCATGTACGGCCATTTTTATGTTCTATGTTCTTATGTTCTTCACCCAGTGCACAGACAACCTGGGGAACTCCTCGCCAGAGGACGTTGTGCAGGCCAGGACTTTAATAGGGTTCAGGCAAGAACTAGATAGACTCATGGCGGTTAGGTCCATCAATGGCTATCAGCCAGGATGGGTAGGGATGATGTCCCTAGCCTCTGTTTGTCTGGAAATCGGTGTCAGGGGAGGGATCACGTGAGGATTCCCTGTTCTGTTCACTCCCCCTGACTAATAAGTATTGATGAACCTCCATGAATGCGTCTAGGTCTTGTTTGAATTTTGTAAACCACCTGGTCTTCACAATATCCTGAGGCAAGGAGTTCCACAGGTTGGCGTGCATTTATCGCCCCCCCGGTTTTATTTCTGCCCCCTATTATCGCCCCCTGCAGCAGTGCTGACCGATTGGCCCATCCTTGACCCCCCTGGCTGGTCCAGACCCCTTTGTCATGCAGGGCTCGGCCGGTTGCGAACTCCACCCGAACGGCACCTCCCGGGGGTCCCACGACGTGGGGATGGACGGGGAGGACCTGGTCCACTTCGACACGGACGCGGGCGCCTGGGCCGTGCGGCGGAGCGACGCGCCGGCCCTCAAAGCCCGGGACACGCTGGCTTGGAACAGAGTCACGGTCACCGTCCTGCAGTTTTACCTGCAAACCACGTGCGTGAATGGGCTGAAGAGCTTCCTCCGGTTCGGGAATGCGCCTCTGCAGAGGGAAGGTGAGGCAGGACCCGGGCGGTTTCTCCAGGGGGCGGATTTGGGGGTGAAATGCAGCTGCGTCTGGGGGGGAGCGCAGGAGGCATGGCACAGCAGTTTAGGACAGGAAGCGGAGGCGGGTGCTGTCGTGGGGGGGACAACTGTGGATCATCTCTCCCCCTGCCCCGTCTTTCTCCCCCAGAGCGGCCGGTCGCCGTGGCGGCTGGTCTGCCGGGTCACCGGGTTCTACCCCCGGCCCGTCCAAGTGGCCTGGCTGCAGGACGGGGAGGAGGTGGGGCCGGGCTGGCAGCTGGACTCCGGCAAGACCCTGCCCAACACTGACCCGACCTACCAGCTGCGCAGCTCCCTGGCCGTGGGGCCGGACGACGGGCACAGCTACGCCTGCCGGGTGGGGCACAGCAGCCTGGGGGGCCAGAGCCTGCTGATCCCCTGGGGTAGGTACTGCCCTGCTCCTGAGCAGGGCTTTGTGTGTCTGAGGGTGGTGCACATTGGCGCTGGCTTTGGTGCGTGCTGACATTTTATTCCGCACCGGGACGGAAAAGGGGAGAGGGGACTTTGAGGTGGGGGTCAGGGCCTCAGGGGAGGCGGGGGGTTTTCCTGCCTGTCCCGAGTGTGGGGTGGGGTGGGTGGAGAGGCAGAGGGGTGGGTGGGGATGGATCGAGGCGGGGGAGCGGAAGGGGGGATGGGATGGGGTGGGGGGCTGAGGGGAAGGCGTGGAGGAGGCCGGGTGCAGTGGGGCAGCAGGAGACCATGGGGCAGGACTAGGGAGCAATGGAGGGCCGTGGGCACAAGAGAGAGGAGTAGAACTGGCGTGGGACGGGCTGGGGGGTGGATTTGCAGGGGAGGCTGAGGGAAGGCTAATGGTAGAGGGGCGGAGGGCCGTGGGTCAGGCTGGGGGCAGCAGAGGAGCCATGGGGGAGGCTGAGGGAAGACGGCTGAGTGGGGGGCTGAGGGCCATGGGTCAGGGTGGGGGGAGCAGAGGGGCCATGGGGGAGGCTGAGGGAAGAGAGCCGGTGGGGCTGAGGGCTGTGGGTCAGGCTGGGGGGAGCAGAGGGGCCGTGGGGGAGGCTGAAGGAAGAGAGCTGGTGCGGCTGAGGGCCGTGGGTCAGGGTGGGGAGCGCAGAGGGGCCATGGGGGAGGCGGAGGGAAGAGAGCTGGTGGGGCTGAGGGCTGTGGGTCAGGCTGGGGAGAGCGGAGGGTCCATGGGGTAGGCCGAGGGAAGAGAGCTGGTGAGGCTGAGGGCCGTGGGTCAGGCTGGGGGGAGCGGAGGGGCCGTGGGGGAGGCGGAGGGAAGAGAGCTGTTGGGGCTGAGGGCTGTGGGTCAGGCTGGGGGGAGCGGAGGGGCCGTGGGAGAGGCCGAGGGATGAGAGCTGGTGAGGCTGAGGGCCGTGGGTCAGGCTGGGGGGAGCGGAGGGGCCACGGGAGAGGCCGAGGGAAGAGAGCTGGTGAGGCTGAGGGCTGTGGGTCAGGCTGGGGGGAGCGGAGGGGCCGTGGGAGAGGCCGAGGGAAGAGAGCTGGTGAGGCTGAGGGCTGTGGGTCAGGCTGGGGGGAGCGGAGGGGCCCTGGGAGAGGCCAAGGGAACAGAGCTGGTGGGTCTGAGGGCCGTAGGTCAGGCTGGGGGGAGCAGAGGGTCCATGGGGCCGGCCGAGGGAGCAGAGGTCATACTGCTGTTCCCAGCGCCGTTCCCTCTCGTGTTTTACAGAGCGCAGCTGGGGCTGGGTTCCTGGCCTGGCCGTGGGCCTCACCCTGGGGGCTCTGGCGGTGGCTGCCGTGGCCGTGGGGCTGTGGCACAGACGACGACTCTGAGCCCGCTCCCAGTCTCCCCCACCTGTGCGACTTGGGGCCTTTCACGGAGGCGAGTCTGTGACGACCGCAGCAGGACGCCGCTGGCCCTGATCGATGTCTACCCTGCCGTCGGCGTCCCCCACCCTGCTCTCAGGACTCCTGGGACGTTCGATTAAAGGTCGGGGGGGGGGGGGAAATCCCACCGCAGGCACCAGCAGAGAATTTTGGGCATCACGTGGCAGGACTGACGGACCAACGTTAGCATCCTCCCAGCGGCCGATTCCTGCAGCGTCACGCAACATTCGTCCCTTGGTCCCATGGGGAGGAGGACCGACCCTCGTTTACCTGGACCGATTTTCGATGCCCGGTGACGGACCGGGGCGAGGTTTCGTGGCAGGCCGAGGAAGCACCCCAGAGATATCCATAAGACCCCCTTACGTCCTGTTTCCCAGACCTGTTCATATCCCCTCCAACCCGTGATGGAGCCATGAAATGCCTCCACTTCCTGTCCCAAACAGCTGGGCTGGGCGGCTTTGAAAGCTCCCCTGCACTGCCCCAGAGTCAGCCGCATTTGCGCACCACGCAAGGAGTCCCGGGGTCAAACCCTTTCAACCCGAATGCCCTGACTGAACCGGTTGCGCCTGTAGGGTCGTGTACCACGCTTCGGGGGCGCGGCTTGTCCCGACGATCTCGTGTGTGGACGGTGGTTGTCCCGTCCCGGTTTCCTATCCCTAGCCTTGCGAGCTAGGCGCTACTCGGTGCACGCACAAGGACGGATTGCCGGCGCGTCGGGCCCACGGGTCCCCCGAACCGAGCCGGTGTGGCGGAAAGGTAGACTCCATCAAAGTTATGCTTGGCTACGCTTGTGCACGATAGGTTCGCTCGCGGTGTTGGATCTCAGCACTAGTAGGGAGGAGCCGGACGTCGAGAAACGGGGCTGGGAAACGAATTCGAATCCTTCCCCGATGGGCTGTATTTTCGAATGGACAACTTTTGAGTTTCCATCCCTACAGGCGGTTCAGCCCTAGCTGAGATGACGGAGTCGGGGCGGGAGGTCGAACCTGTCGGCTCGACGATTCTGCGATTCTATGAACTTTAATGTGGATAAGTGTAAAGTAATGCACATCGGGAAAAATAACCCCAACTATACGTACAGTATGATGGGGCCTAATTTGGCTACGACAAATCAGGAAAGAGATCTTGGAGTTATTGTGGACAGTTCTCTGAAAACATCCACACAGTGTGCAGCGGCGGTCAAAAAGGCAAATAGGATGCTAGGAATTATTAAGAAAGGGATAGAAAATAAGACCCAGAATATCTTACTGCCCCTGTATAAAACTATGGGACGCCCACATCTGGAATACTGTGTACAGATGTGGTCTCCTCACCTCCGAAAAGATATTTTGGCCTTGGAAAGGGTTCAGAAAAGGGCAACTAAAATGATTAGGGGTTTGGAACGGGTCCCATATGAGGAGAGGTTAAAGCGACGGGGACTTTTCAGTTTAGAAAAGAGGAGACTGAGGGGGGATAGGATAGAGGTCTATAAAATCATGAGTGGTGTGAAGAGGGCCGATAAAGAAAAGTTATTTATTAGTTCCCTAAATAGAAGAACTAGAGGACACCAAATGAAATTAACGGGGAGCAGGTTTAAAACTAATAAAAGAAAGTTCTTCTTCACACAGGGTACGTCTACACTACAGCGCTAATTCGAACTAACGTAGTTCGAATTAGTTAATTCGAACTAAGCTAATTCGAACTAACGCATCTAGAACTAAAAACTAGTTCGAATTAGCGTTTTGCTAATTTGAACTAGCGCGTCCACACTGATTGGACGCCGGGGGGCATTTAAGGGCAGCTGAAACAGGTGGAACCTGTGGAACTCCTCGCCGGAGGAGGCTGTGAAGGCTGGGACTATAATAGAGTTTAAAGAGAAGCTAGATCATTTCATGGAGGTTAGGTCCATAAAAGGCTATTAGCCAGGGGATAAAATGGTGTCCCCGGCCTCTGTTTGTCAGAGGCTGGAGAGGGATGGCAGGAGACAAATCGCTTGATCGTTGTCTTCGGTCCACCCTCTCTGGGGCACCTGGTGCTGGCCACTGTCGGCAGACAGGCTACTGGGCTAGATGGACCTTTGGTCTGACCCAGTACGGCCGCTCTTATGTTCTTATGAACGTCCCCCCAAATTCTCAGGTACCGAGGTCGATCCTCCATCCTGGATGTATTCGTGGGGATATGGACCAATGAACAGGGGTCTGGGATAGCGCTACGTTAGTGTTCAAGAAATTAATCCACAAGGCATTAACCTGAAACACGTGATCTCCCTTTGTTTCTACAGTCTGGAAAGATAGATTCAAAGTCCGGCCAAAACCGGCCTTATCTTTCCTGATGTATAACCATGCTCCTGCCCTTCGTGTGTTGTCGCCTAGAAAAATACACAAGCACACAGCTGCTCTTGTTTGTTGTGTCTTGCTCTTACCCTCGCTAGCAAAATATTTTGCGTCTCTTGCACTTGCTGAAACGTGCTGATCTGGAAAGTTCGCAGCATGGAAAAGTGCCGATTTGATGAGAAATTCTGAAAATTGTCAGTAGGGATGAGTAGGGTCGTGTGTGTCACCTTCCTATGAATATTCATTGTGTGGGCGTTAACATGACGAAATGCAGTTTTAGGGGAAGTGGTTCCAAAGAGATTCGGACTTTTCAGCTTAGAAAAGAGGAGACTAAAAGGGGAGAGGAGCGAGGTCTATGAAATCATGAGTGGTGTGGAAAAAGTGAATACGAAACAGTGACAGACTTATTCCCCACTATCAGAACTAGGGCTCACCCCATGAAATGAAGAGGCATCAGGTTTAAAACCAACCAAAGGACGTTTTTCTTCACCCAGTGCACGGTGAACCTGTGGAACTCCTCGCCAGAGGATGCCGTGAAGGCTAGGACTTTAACAGGGTTCAAAAAAGTGCGAGCTACGTTCATGGAGGCTCGGTCCATCAGTGTCCCGAGCCTCTGTTTGTCTGGAAATGGGTGACAAAAGTTAGTTACTTGTCCCCGCGCTATGGCTACGTCGAGACTGGCATGATTTTGCGCAAATGCTTTTAACGGAAACGTTTTTCCGTTAAAAGCATTTGCGCAAAAGAGCGTCTAGATTGGCACGGATGCTTTTGCACAAAAAGTGCTTCTGTGTGGCCAGTCTAGACGCGATTTTGCGCAAGAAAGCCCCGATCGCCATTTTGCGCCCTGGGTCTTTCTTACGCAAAAAATTCCTGTCCTGTCTACACTGGCCCAAAAAACATTTGTGCGAGAGGGCTTATCCCCGAGCGGGAGCATCATAGTATGTGCGCACGAACACTGACAATCTTACATGAGGTCTTCAGTGTTCTTGCGCAAATTCAAGCGGCCGGCATAGACAGCTGGCAAGTTTTTGCGCAAAAGCCACAGCCTCCATGACTGTATCTAGCTCTTTTTTGAGCCATGTTAAAGTTCAAGCCTTCACCGCATCCTATGGCGAGGAGTTCCACAGGTCGTTCCAAAATCTTGCCAGTCTAGATGCACCCTATGAGAACAAGGGGTCATGAAACAAAATGAATAGGCATCAGGTTGAAAACAAACCGAAGGAAGTTTTTCTTCACTCGGCGCATGGTCAACTTGTGGAACTCCTCGCCAGAGGATGCGGTGAAGGCTTGAACTTTAACATGGCTCAAAAAAGAGCTAGATACAGTCATGGAGGCTCGGTTTATCAGTGTCCCGAGCCTCTGTTTGCCTGGAAATGGGTGACAAAAAGTTCTTTAATTGTTCCCCCACTATAAGAACGAAGGGTCATGAAATGAAATGAATAGGCATCAGGTTGAAAACAAACTGAAGGAAGTTTTTCTTCGCTCGGCGCACGGTTGACCTGTGGAACTCCTCGCCAGAGGATGCGGTGAAGGCTTGAACTTTAACATGGCTCAAAAAAGAGCTAGATACAGTCATGAAGGCTCGGTTTATCAGTGTCCCGAGCCTCTGTTTGCCTGGAAATGGGTGACAAAAAGTTCTTTACTTGTTCCCCCACTATAAGAACGAAGGGGCATGAAATGAAATGAAATGAAATGAATAGGCATCAGGTTGAAAACAAACCGAAGGAAGTTTTTCTTCGCTCGGCGCACGGTCGACCTGTGGAACTCCTCGCCATAGGATGCGGTGAAGGCTTGAACTTTAACATGGGTCAAAAAAGAGCTAGATACAGTCATGGAGGCTCGGTTTATCAGTGTCCCGAGCCTCTGTTTGCCTGGAAATGGGTGACAAAAAGTTCTTTACTTGTTCCCCCACTATAAGAACGAAGGGGCATGAAATGAAATGAATAGGCATCAGGTTGAAAACAAACCGAAGGAAGTTTTTCTTCACTCGGTGCATGGTCTACCTGTGGAACTCCTCGCCGGAGGATGCAGTGAAAACTTGAACTTTAACATGGCTCAAAAAAGAGCTAGATACAGTCATGGAGGCTCGGTTTATCAGTGTCCCGAGCCTCTGTTTGCCTGGAAATGGTTGACAAAAAGTTCTTTACTTGTTCCCTCACTATAAGAACGAAGGGGCATGAAATGAAATGAATAGGCATCAGGTTGAAAACAAACCGAAGGAAGTTTTTCTTCGCTCGGCGCACGGTCGACCTGTGGAACTCCTCGCCATAGGATGCGGTGAAGGCTTGAACTTTAACATGGGTCAAAAAAGAGCTAGATACTGTCATGAAGGCTCGGTTTATCAGTGTCCCGAGCCTCTGTTTGTCTGGAAATGGGTGACAAAAAGTTCTTTACTTGTTCCCCCACTATAAGAACGAAGGGGCATGAAATGAAATGAATAGGCATCAGGTTTAAAACAAACCAAAGGAAGTTTTCCTTCGCTCGGCGCACGGTCGACCTGTGGAACTCCTCGCCGGAGGATGCGGTGAAGGCTAGGACTTTAACAGGCCGTTGTGTTGAATGTCTGAGGTTTAACGGGCGGGGGCAATAAAACAGGCAAAGAGCCAGGGCCAGGGCAAGAGCAGGGGCAGCCTCGGACCCTCCCGAACGGCAGGTAGGGGGGAGAGTCCGGTGCATCTTCGGCCTGCTGGGGCGAGCCGGGCTAGGGGTGATCTTGGCTCAGTCCCTCCTGGCGGCTGGGGGCCCTGGGTCGGGGAAGAGCTACTCACCTCAGCGTCAGAGCTGATGGGGTGTCTAGGGGGGTGGGGAGGACCCATGCGGGCTGGCCCCTTTACCGGGGCCGTACGGGGACACTGTAGCTCCTCCCGGCTTTGGGATCAAGGGGGCAGAAGGGCTGCAGCCCCCTTTCTGTCTAGGGCAGGTGCCGGCCTCTCTCCGACACTGAAGCTGGACTCCCCCTCTCCTGGAAAGGGGGCCGAGATAGAGACAGTTACCCGTGGGTGTGGGAAGGCCCAGCCGGGGAAAGCAAGCGCCAGCCCCGCCCCTTCCACCGGAGGCCCCGCCCTCTGGTGCCAAGCCCCGCCCACTCCCATCTTCACGCTGCCTGGCCCCAGGATCGCCAGCGTCCCCAAAGCAGAGAAGTTCTTCGTCTGGGTGGGGGAAGCTCAGAGTACAGACGCCCCATGGAGACCCCAGAGAATCAGAGCGGAGACCCCCACCCCCACTGGGACCCGCGCCCCCTGTAAGCTGAGTGCTTGGGCCGCCGTCCAAGAGAGATGCAGGTGCCCCGGCAGGGTGCGCGTCTATTGGTGGTGCACATCTGCCCCTGCCGCCGCGCACCGAACAAAATTTATTCCGCCCCGGGAAATGCGGAACCGGGCTGCACGTTTGGCAATGGACCCTTTTCTCAGCCCCGCTCGGTCCTGCCATGCCGTCTGTCTGCCCTGCATCTGAGTCCGTCCCCAAGGGGAAGTTTCTCCTACCCGGGGAGGGCCGGGGGCGTGCCTCAGAGACACCCCCTTCCCTATACCGCAAGGCAGAGAGCCGGGACATGAGAAAGGGAAACTGAGGCTGGGTTACACGGGTGGTAGGTGAAGGCACGCCCCGCCCCTTCCATTGGAGGCTCCGCCCCCAGGGAGCCAAGCCCCTCCCCTTCCACCAGAAGCCCACCCCATGGAGTCAAGCCCCGCCCCTTCCTGGCCACCCACAGGGGGAATTTTGGGGGAAGAGAGCTGGAGGGCGGCCTGGCGACCCCAGGAAGTGACTGTCCCACGGGGGCCGGGAGGAAATCGCGCCCGAGGCTTTCCCTGGAAGTCTGATTGACCGCAAGGGAACGTTCAACTTCCCCTTTCTGGCGTGATTCACGTTCTCCAGGGACCCAGGAGCAGGAACCACATGGGTGTGTGTGGGGGGGGGGGGGGGAGAGGCTGGTAGGGCCCAGATCACAGTGTGTGGGTGTGGGTGGGGGGAACTGTGCCTTCCGGGTGCTGGTGCGGGGTGCCCTGGGCTGCCCAGGGCCATGTCCCCCTCCCCCTCCTGGCTAAGAGCCGCTGATGGACCTACCCTGCATGAATCTAGCTGGCTCTTTTTTGTTCAAGTTCTGGTCTTCCCCACATCCCGCAGCGAGGAGTTCCACAGGTTGACGGTGCGCTGGGCCAGCCAGTCCTCCATCGGTAGCAGTGCATGGGGTTCTTCTATCCTGAGCCGCTGGTTTGTTTAAAACCCGCTACCTATTCATTTCATTTGGTGACCCCCTAGTTCCTGTGGGAAGGGAACAAATCAATAACGTTCCCTCATTCACTTTCTCCACGCTGGTCATGATTTTATAGACTTTATCGATTTTATAGATTTTTCACGACCTGCTGGGCTAATAAGTATTGCTGGACCTAACCGCCATGAATTGATCTAGCTCCTTTTTGAACCCTGGGCTTCATAACATCCTCTGGCGAGGAGTTCCACAGGTTAACTGTGCCCTGGGTGAAGAAAAACTGCCTTTGGTTTGTTTTAAACCCTGCTGCCTATTCATTTCATTTGGTGACCCTAATTCCTATGGGATAGGAACAGGTTAATAACGTTCCCTTTTTCACTTTCTCCACACCGGTCAAGATTTTATAGACTTTATTAATTTTGTAGCTTTTAACAACCTGCTGGGCTAATAAGTATTGCTGGACCTAACCGCCATGAATTGATCTAGCTCCTTTTTGAACCCTGGGCTTCATAACATCCTCTGGCGAGGAGTTCCACAGGTTAACTGTGCCCTGGGTGAAGAAAAACTGCCTTTGGTTTGTTTTAAACCTGCTGCCTATTCATTTCATTTGGTGACCCTAATTCCTATGGGATAGGAACAGGTCAATAACGTTCCCTTATTCACTTTCTCCACACCGGTCAAGATTTTATAGACCTTATCGATTTTATAGAATTGAATGACCTGCTGGGCTAATAAGTATTGATGGGCCTAACCGCCATGAATTTATCTAGCTCTTTTTTGAACCCTGGTCTTCACAACATCCTCTGGCGAGGAGTTCCACAGGTTAACTGTGTGCGGCAAGAAGAAAAACTGCCTCTGGTTTGTTTTAAACCTGTTGCCTATTAAGACGAGTGTAGCCAACTCTGCCAGACCAGATGGGCCAGGCGATGCTGCCGCAAATGGCGCCCTGTCCACCCGGGGCGGGTGAGTTGGCACCTGTCTGGCATGGGCAGTGGGGCTGGCTGGAGGGTGGGTCCGAGGCCCACACAGCTGCGTGATTTGCATAGTGATAGGGACGGGCCGGCCTTTGAACTCTGGATCTTGGCTGGCAAAGGAGAGCAGCCGAGAAGAGAGAAGCGGCGTGTTCACCTGTGGAACTCCTCGCCAGAGGATGTGGTGAAGACCGGGACTTGAGCAGGATTAAAAAAAGAGCTAGGTGGATTCATGGGTAGGAATGGGTGTCCGGAGACACAGTTTGTCACGGCCATGCCCTTTGCAGGAGTTTTCACGCCTCCACTTTGCCCGGGGCAGAGGGGTTCACGGGGCCGGCTTGCACGGCTGGCGGGTTAACTGCCAGCACAAACCGGAAACCACATGCGGAAACGGAGAGACACCAGCCTCCGTGCAGCTCGGGTGCAGGCGAGGGAAAAGCAAGCGGCCGTGGGTCGCCCCTTTGCCATGGCGGTGGGCTACTACGGGAGGGCAGAGCTCCAACATCCAACCCCCCCGCCCTGGCCACATTCTGGGGACCCCAGAGGGCGCCCCTCGCTATGCCCCCAGCGGGATGGGGGTCTGCCGCCCTCCCGCACAGAACAGGGACCCTGCTGTGCCTGCTCCGATGAAGGGAGGCAGGGAGGGTGCCAGGACGAGAGTCGGCACCCGTCTGGCATGGGCAGTGGGGCCGGCCGGAGGGTGGGGCCGAGGCCCACGCAGCTGCGTGGTTTGCATATCGGCAGGGACCGCCCTGCCGTTGAACTCTGGATCTTGGTGGGCAAAGGACGGCAGCCGAGAAGAGAGAAGCGGCGTGTTCACCGGTGGAACTCCTCGCCAGAGGAGGTGGGGAAGACCGGGACTTGAACCGGGTTCGAAAAAGAGCTAGAGCGACTCATGGAGGCGTTGTCCATGATGCAGGGAGGCAGGGAAGGCGTCCGGATGCCAGTGACAGGACAGGTGGGGTCTGTGTGTGGTCGCGCCCCCCCCTCAGTCTCCTGCTCTTGGTCACATGGCCCAGTGGGGGGGG
Organism: Pelodiscus sinensis; assembly: GCF_052426305.1. NCBI lineage: Eukaryota > Metazoa > Chordata > Testudines > Trionychidae > Pelodiscus > Pelodiscus sinensis. Next base: position 33,247,244 of record NC_143070.1, read on the forward strand.
GGCAGGGGCGGCGACGTGGGCTCTCCCCGGAGCCTGTGCCCACTGCTGGGAGGGTCATTGGGGGAGGGAGGGATAGGCAGGGGCATTGGAGTAGAGGAGCAGGAAGGGGGCGGGGCTATTACAAAGGGGAGGGGCTAATGAGAGGGATATTGCAAAGGGGAGGGACTAATGGAAGGTGGGGAGGGTCCATTGGGGAGGTAGGTAGGGGGCACTGGAATAGAGGAGCAGGAAGTAGGAGGGGCTATTGCAAAGGGGAG